>NC_087352.1:93946757-94249788 GCF_030014295.1 Loxodonta africana | reverse complement strand
AAAACAAATCTTAACAAAATTAAAAGTCTTGAAATGATACACAATGTATTCTTTGTCCATAATGCAATGAAATTAGAAATTAGTTACAGAAGGATAAGAAGATGGGGAAATTAAACAGCACATTTCATAATTCACAGGTCAAAAAACAAGTCTCAAGTAAATTTTTAAAAATGTACATAATTGAATGAAATGAAAATTCAAAATACGTGAGATGCAGCTAAAGCAGTGTTAGGAGAGAAATTTATAGTACTAGCTGCTTACATTAGAAACAAGGAAACAAACAAATCAATCCTAACACAAGAAACTAGAAAAAAAAAATGAGCAAGATAAATCCAAAGCAAGCAGAAGGGAGGAAATAATAAAGATCAGAGCAGAAATCGATGGAACTGAAAAAGAGTCAAACAATGGAAAAATCAATAAAACAAAAAGCTGTTTGAAAAAGTCAACAAAATTGATAAAACTCTAGCAAGAATGACAAAGATAAATAGAAGACGCAGATCACCAATCAGGAGTGAAATACGGATATCACTTTATATATTTGAATCATTAAAAAGGTAAAAAGCAAATACTGCAAAAAAAGTTTATGCTAAAAGAATTTGATAACGTAGAAGACATGAACCAATTCCTTGAAAACCAGGAGATTACCAAAATTCAGCCAAGATGAAATAATCTGAACAGTCCTACTGCCATTAAAAAAAATATTGAATACATAATTTAAAATATCCCGAGAAAAAGTCACC
This sequence comes from Loxodonta africana, assembly GCF_030014295.1. Lineage (NCBI taxonomy): Eukaryota > Metazoa > Chordata > Mammalia > Proboscidea > Elephantidae > Loxodonta > Loxodonta africana. The sequence goes on along the minus strand of NC_087352.1, from coordinate 94,249,048 downwards.
AAGCCCAGATGGTTTCACTGGAGAAACTGTACCGAACAGTTAAAGAATTAACATAAATTGTCACAATCTTTTCCAGAACACAGAAGAAGAAAGAACAATTCCCAACTTACTTTTGAAGCCCGTATTACCCTGATCCTAAAACCAGTCAAAGAAAACACAAAATGAGAAAACTACAGACCCATATCCCTCACGAACGTAAATGCAAAAATCCTCAACATAATATTAGCAAACTGAATCCAACAATGTATAAAAGAAATTATGCACCATGACCAAGTGGTGAAAAGTTTGTTCAACTTTCTAAAACCTGTCAATGCCATCTAACATATCAAAAAGCTAAAGAAAGAAAATGTCACATGAGCGTATCAACTGATACTGAAAAACACTGCTTTCCTCCTAAGATCAGAAACAAGACAAGGATGTCCACTTTAACCACTCTTTCTTCAATATATTATGGAAAGTTATAGCCACTGCATTAAGGCAGGTAAAAGGAATAAAAAGCAACACAGACTGAAAAGGAAGAAATAAAACTGACTCCTTTTGGAGACAATATGTTTATCTACGCAGAAAATTCTAAGCAATCTAGGAAAACTCCCTAGAAATAAGTGATTTCAGCAAGGTCACAGGGTACAAGATCAACACACAAATATCAGTCACATTTCTAAACACTAATATTGAAAGTGTGGAAACTGAAATTAAAGGCACAGTACCATTTACAACTGATGCACATAAAATGAAATACTTAGGTAAATAATTAAGAAAACATGTACAAGGATCTATGTGTTGAAAATTACAAAATACTGATGAAGAAATCAAAGAAGGCCACAATAAATGGAGATACATGCTGTGTTCATGGAATAAAAGACTCAACATAGTAAAGATGTCAATTCTCCTCAAATTGATATGTAGGCTTAATACAATTTCTATTAAAATCTAGCAAGATTGTTTTTGTAGACATAGAGAAGGTTTTTCTAAAGTTTATATAAAAAGGAACAGTCCCTAGAATGGCTAACATAATCTTGACAAAGAAGAATAAAGATGGGGAAATCAATCTACTCAACACTGACTTACTGCAGTGGTTAACCATTTGACGGCTAACCAAAATGCCACAGTTTGAATCCACCAGGAGCTCCTTGGAAACTTTATGGGGCAGTTCTACTCTGTCCTATAGAATCAGCATGAGTCAGAATCAACTCAACAGCAATGGGCTCTTCTTTTTTTTTTTTTTTAATATAGCTACAAAGAGCCCTGGTGGCGCAGTGGCTAAAGCGATTAACTGCTAACCAAAAGGTCAGCGGTTCAAAACCACCAGCAGCTCTGCGAGAGAAAGATGTGGCAGTTGGCTTCCATAGAGATTTACAGGCTTGGAAACCCTATAAGGTAGCTATGAGTCGCAATCAGCTCGACAGCGTGGGTTGGGATATAGCTATAGTAATTAAGACAGTGTGGTATTAGTGAAGGGGTGCACATATAGATCAATGGAACAGAATACAGGACCAGAAATAGACCCACACAAATATACTCAACTGGTTTTTGACAAAGATGTAAAAGTAATTCAGTGGAGGAAAGATAGCCTTTTGAACAAACAGTGCTAGAGCAACTGATATCCGTAGACAAAAAAAAAAAAGAACTTTGACGTACATCTCACACCTTATACAAAATTGAACTCAAAATGAATGATGGACTCAAGTGTAAAACTACAAACCTTTCAGAAAAAATTCTCAGGATATATGATAAGACAAGAGTTTTTAGACTTGACACCAAAAGCACAATACATAAAAGGAAAAATTAATAAAATGGACTTCTTCAAAATTAAAAACCATTGCTCTGTGAAAGCTCATGTGAAGACGATAAAAAGACAAGCCACAGACTGGGAGAAAATATTTGCAAGTCACATATCCAACAAAAAACTAGTGTCTATAATATAAAAAAAACTCTCAACACGCAACAGTAATAAATAACTAGAGAATGGGCAAAAGCCTTAAACAGATACTTCACCAAAGAAGATATACAGATGGCAAATAAGTGCATAAAAAGGAATTCAGCATCATTAGCCATCAGGGAAATGCAAATTAAAATCACAATATCTTTACATACCCTTCAGAATGGCTAAAGCAAATAATAGTGACAACACCAAAGGCTGACGAGGATACAGAGAAGCTGAATCACTCTGCTGGTGGGATTCTAAAATGGTATAGCCACTACGGAAAACCGTTTGGCAGTTTCTCATAAAACTAAACTGCAACTACCATATGGCCAAGCAACTGCACTCGAGTATTAATTCTAGAAAAATAAAAACGTATGTTCACACAAAAACCTGCACATCAATGTTTACAGCAGTTATATTTGTAATAGCCAAAACCTGAAAACAGCCCAGATGTCCTTCAAGAAGTGAATAATTAAGCAAACAGTGGTATATACGGAGCCCTGGTAGTGCAGTGGTTAAGAGCTCAGCTCCTACACAAAAGTCGGCAGTTCAAATCCAGCACTCACTCCTTGGAAACCCTATTGGTCAGTTCTACTCTGTCCTATAAGGTCGCTATGAGTCAGAATCGACTCCACAGCAACGGGTTTTGATGGTATACATGTACCTTGGAATACCACTCAGCAATAAAAGATACGAAGTATGGATACACTTAACAACTTGGATGAATCTCTAGTGAATTATGCTGTGTGGAAAAAAAGTCATTTCTAAAATTTATATATTGTACAATTCCATCTACATAACATTTTTGAAATGACAAAATTACAGAGATGGAGAACAGATTAGTGGTAGCCAGAGCTGTGGAACAGGGTGTTGAATGGCGGTGTGGTAGGGAGGTGGGTGTGCTTATAAAAGGGCTTCATGAGGGATCCTTGAGGTGACTGAACTATTGTGTCTTGATTGTTATGGTAAATACACAAACTTAGACATGTGATGGAGCCCTGGTCGCACAGTGGTTAAGAGCTTGGCTGCTAACCAAAAGGTTGGCAGTGTAAATCTACCAGCTGCTCCTTGGAAACCTTATGGGGCAGTTCTACTCTGTCCTGTAGGGTGCCATGAATCAGAATCGAAATGACAGCAACAAATTTATTTATTTTTTTAATACATGTGATACAGTTGCATACAACTAAATACACACACACACATATATGTGTTGCTGTTAGGTGCCACTGAGTTGGTACCGACTCATAGCAACCCTACGTACAACAGGACAAAACATTGCCCTGTCCTCTGCAACCCTCACGATCATTGTTATCCTTGAGCCCATTGTTGTAGCCACTATGTCAATCCATTTTGTTGAAGGTCTTCCTCTTTTTCGTTGACTCTCTACTTTACCAAGCGTGATGTCCTTCTCCAGGGACTGATTCCTCCTGACAACATATAGAAGGTATGTGAGATGTAGCCTTGTCATCCTTGCTTCTAAGGCACATTCTGGTTGTAGTTCTTCCAAGACAGATTTGTTTGTTCTTTTAGCAGTCCATGGTATTCAATATTCTTTGCCAAAACCACAATTCAAAGGCATCAATTCTTCTTTGGTCTTCCTTATTTGTTGTCCAGCTATTGCATGCATATGAGGCAACTGAAAACACCATGGCTTGAGTCAGGCACACCTTAGTCTTCAAGTTGACAATCTTTGCTTTCCAACACTTTAAAGAGGTCTTTTGAAGCAGATTTGCCCAATGCAATGCATCTTTTGATTTCTTGACTGCTGCTTCCATGGGTGTTGATCATGGATCCAAATAAAATGAAATCATTGACAACTTCAATCTTTGTTTATCATGATGTTGCTTATTGCTCCAGTTATGAGGATTTTTGTTTTCTTTTTTCTTTTAATAACTTTTATTAAGCTTCAAGTGAACGTTTACAAATCCAATCAGTCTGTCACATATAAGTTTACATACATCTCACTCCCTACTCCCACTTACTCTCCCCGTCTTGAGTCAGCCCTTTCAGTCTCTCCTTTCTTGACAATTTTGCCGGCTTCCCTCTCTCTCTATCCTCCCATCCCCCCTCCAGACAAGAGTTGCCAACAAAATCTCAAGTGTCCACCTGATATAATTAGCTCACTCTTCATCAGCGTCTCTCTCCCACCCGCTAACCAGTCCCTTTCATTTCTGATGAGTTGTCTTCGGGGATGGTTCCTGTCCTGTGTCAACAGAAGGTCTGGAGAGCATGGCCGCCGGGATTCCTCCAGTCTCAGTCAGACCATTAAGTTTGGTCTTTTTATGAGAATTTGGGGTCTGCATCCCACTGATCTCCTGCTCCCTCAGGGGTCCTCTGCTGTGCTCCCTGTCAGGGCAGTCATAGATTGTGGCCAGGCACCAACTAGTTCTTCTGGTCTCAGGATGATGTAGGTCTCTGGTTCATGGGGCCCTTTCTGTCTCTTGGGCTCTTAGTTGTCGTGTGGGCTTGGTGTTCTTCATTTTCCTTTGCTTCAGGTGGGTTGAGACCAATTGCTGCATCTTAGATGGCCGCTTGTTGGCATTTAAGACCCCAGACGCCACATTTCAAAGTGGGATGCAGAATGATTTCATAATAGAATTATTTTGCCAATTGACTTAGAAGTCCCCGCAAACCATGTTCCCCAGACCCCCGCGCTTGCTCTGCTGACCTTTGAAGCATTCATTTTATCCCGGAAACTTCTTTGCTTTTGGTCCAGTCCAATTGAGCTGACCTTCCATGTATTGAGTGTTGTCTTTGCCTTCACCTAAAGCAGTTCTTCTCTACTGATTAATCAATAAAAAACCCTCTCCCACCCTCCCTCCCTCCCCGCCTCGTAACCACAAAAGTATGTGTTCCTCTCAGGTTTACTATTTCTCAAGATCTTATAATAGTGGTCTTATACAATATTTGTCCTTTTGCCTCTGACTAATTTCGCTCAGCATAATGCCTTCCAGGTTCCTCCATGTTATGAAATGTTTCACAGATTCGTCACTGTTCTTTATCGATGCGTAGTATTCCATTGTGTGAATATACCACAATTTATTTACCCATTCATCCGTTGATGGACACCTTGGTTGCTTCCAACTTTTTGCTATTGCAAACAGAGCTGCAATAAACATGGGTGTGCATATATCTGTTTGTATGAAGGCTCTTGTATCTCTAGGGTATGTTCCCAGGAGTGGGATTTCTGGGTTGTATGGTAGTTCTATTTCTAACTGTTTAAGATAACGCCAGATAGATTTCCAAAGTGGTTGTACCATTTTACATTCCCACCAGCAGTGTATGAGACTTCCAATCTCTCTGCAGCCTCTCCAACATTTATTATTTTGTGTTTTTTGGATTAATGCCAGCCTTGCTGGTGTGAGATGGAATCTCATCGTAGTTTTAATTTGCATTTCTCTAATGGCTAATGATCGAGAGCATTTTCTCATGTATCTGTTGGCTGCCTGAATATCTTCTTTAGAGAAATGTGTGTTCATATCCTTTGCCCACTTCTTGATTGGGTTGTTTGTCTTTTTGTGGTTGAGTTTTGACAGAATCATGTAGATTTTAGAGATCAGGCACTGGTCGGAGATGTCATAGCTGAAAATTCTTTCCCAGTCTGTAGGTGGTCTTTTTACTCTTTTGGTGAAGTCTTTAGATGAGCATAGGTGTTTGATTTTTAGGAGCTCCCAGTTATTGGGTTTCTCTTCATCATTTTTGGTAATGTTTTGTATTCTGTTCATACCTTGTATTAGGGCTCCTAGGGTTGTCCCAATTTTTTCTTCCATGATCTTTATCGTTTTAGTCTTTATGTTTAGGTCTTTGATCCACTTGGAGTTAGTTTTTGTGCATGGTGTGAGGTATGGGTCCTGTTTCATTTTTTTGCAAATGGATATCCAGTTATGCCAGCACCATTTGTTAAAAAGGCTATCTTTTCCCCAGTTAATTGACACTGGTCCTTTGTCAAATATCAGCTGCTCATACGTGGATGGATCTATGTCTGGGTTCTCAATTCTGTTCCATTGGTCTATGTGTCTGTTGTTGTACCAATACCAGGCTGTTTTGACTACTGTGGCTGTATAATAGGTTCTGAAGTCAGGTAAGGTGAGGCCTCCCACTTTCTTCTTCTTTTTCAGTAGTGCTTTGCTTATCCGGGGCTTCTTTCCCTTCCATATGAAATTGGTGATTTGTTTCTCTATCCCCTTAAAATATGACATTGGAATTTGGATCGGAAGTGCGTTAAATGTATAGATGGCTTTTGGTAGAATAGACATTTTTACTATGTTAAGTCTTCCTATCCATGAGCAGGGTATGTTTTGCCACTTAAGTATGTCCTTTTGAATTTCTTGTAGTAGAGCTTTGTAGTTTTCTTTGTATAGGTCTTTTACATCCTTGGTAAGATTTATTCCTAAGTATCTTATCTTCTTGGGGGCTACTGTGAATGGTATTGATTTGGTTATTTCCTCTTCGGTGTTCTTTTTGTTGATGTAGAGGAATCCAAGTGATTTTTGTATGTTTATTTTATAACCTGAGACTCTGCCAAACTCTTCTATTAGTTTCAGTAGTTTTCTGGAGGATTCCTTAGGGTTTTCTGTGTATATAATCATGTCATCTGCAAATACTGATTACTTCTTCTTTGCCAATCCGGATACCTTTTATTTCTTTGTCTAGCCTAATTGCCCTGGCTAGGACTTCAAGTACGATGTTGAATAAGAGCGGTGATAAAGGGCATCCTTGTCTGGTTCCCGTTCTCAAGGGAAATGCTTTCAGGTTCTCTCCATTTAGAGTGATATTGGCTGTTGGCTTTGCATAAATGCCCTTTATTATGTTGAGGAATTTTCCTTCAATTCCAATTTGGTAAGAGTTTTTATCATGAATGGGTGTTGGACTTTGTCAAATGCCTTTTCTGCATCAATTGATAAGATCATGTGGTTTTTGTCTTTTGTTTTATTTATGTGATGGATTACATTAATGGTTTTTCTGATATTAAACCAGCCTTGCATACCTGGTATAAATCCCACTTGATCAGGGTGAATTATTTTTTTGATGTGTTGTTGGATTCTATTGGCTAGAATTTTGTTGAGGATTTTTGCATCAATGTTCATGAGGGATATAGGTCTATAATTTTCTTTTTTTGTAATGTCTTTACCTGGTTTTGGTATCAGGGAGATGGTGGCTTCATAGAATGAGTTGGGTAGTATTCCGTCATTTTCTATGCTTTGGAATACCTTTAGTAGTAGTGGTGTTAACTCTTCTCTGAAAATTTGGTAGAACTCTGCAGTGAAGCCGTCCGGGCCAGGGCTTTTTTTTGTTGGGAGTTTTTTAATTACCGTTTCAATCTCTTTTTTTGTTATGGGTCTATTTAGTTGTTCTACTTCTGAATGTGTTAGTTTAGGTAGGTAGTGTTTTTCCAGGAATTCATCCATTTCTTCTAGGTTTGCAAATTTGTTAGAGTACAATTTTTCATAATAATCTGAAATGATTCTTTTAATTTCATTTGGTTCTGTTGAGATGTGGTCCTTCTCGTTTCTTATTTGGGTTATTTGTTTCCTTTCCTGTATTTCTTTAGTCAGTCTAGCCAATGGTTTATCAATTTTGTTAATTTTTTCAAAGAATCAGCTTTTGGCTTTGTTAATTCTTTCAATTGTTTTTCTGTTCTCTAATTCATTTAGTTCAGCTCTAATTTTTATTATTTTTTTCTTCTGGTACCTGATGGGTTCTTTTGTTGCTCACTTTGTATTTGTTCAAGTTGTAGGGACAGTTCTCTGATTTTGGCTCTTTCTTCTTTTTGTATGTGTGCATTTATCGATATAAATTGGCCTCTGAGCACTGCTTTTGCTGTGTCCCAGAGGTTTTGATAGGAAGTATTTTCATTCTCGTTGCTTTCTATGAATTTCCTTATTGCCTCCTTGATGTCTTCTATAACCCAGTCTTTTTTCAGGAGGGTATTGTTCATTTTCCAAGTATTTGATTTCTTTTCCCTCATTTTTCTGTTATTGATCTCTAGTTTTATTGCCTTGTGGTCTGAGAAGATGCTTTGTAATATTTCGATGTTTTGGACTCTGCAAAGGTTTGTTTTATGACCTAATATGTGGTCTATTCTAGAGAATGTTCCATGTGCGCTAGAAAAAAAAGTATATTTTGCAGCAGTTGGGTGGAGAGTTCTGTATAAGTCAATGAGGTCAAGTTGGTTGATTGTTGTAAGTAGATCTTCCGTGTCTCTGTTGAGCTTCTTACTGGATGTCCTGTCCTTCTCCGAAAGTGGTGTGTTGAAGTCTCCTACTATAATTGTGGAGGTATCTATCTTGCTTTTCAATTCTGTTAAAATTTGATTTATGTATCTTGCAGCCCTGTCATTGGGTGCGTAAATATTTAATATGGTTATGTCTTCCTGATCAATTGTCCCTTTTATCATTATATAGTGTCCTTCTTTATCCTTTGTGGTGGATTTAAGTCTAAAGTCTATTTTGTCAGAAATTAATATTGCTACTCCTCTTCTTTTTTGCTTATTGTTTGCTTGATATACTTTTTTCCATCCTTTGAGTTTTAGTTTGTTTGTGTCTCTAAGTCTAAGGTGTGTCTCTTGTAGGCAGCATATAGATGGATCGTGTTTCTTTATCCAGTCTGTGACTCTCTGTCTCTTTATTGGTGCATTTAGTCCATTTACATTCAGGGTAATTATAGATAAATAAGTTTTTAGTGCTGTCATTTTGATGCCTTTTTATGTGTGTTGTTGACAATTTCATTTTTCCACATACTTTTTTGTGCTGAGGCGTTTTTCTTAGTAAATTGTGAGATCCTCATTTTCATAGTGCTTGACTTTATGTTAGTTGAGTCGTTACGTTTTTCTTGGTTTTTATCTTGAGTTATAGAGTTGTTATACCTTTTTGTGGTTACCTTATTATTTACCCCTATTTTTCTAAGTAAAAACCTAACTTGTATTGTTCTATATTGCCTTGTATCACTCTCCATATGGCAGTTCAATGCCTCCTGTATTTAGTCCCTCTTTTTGATTACTGTGATCTTTTACCTATTGACTTCCATGATTCCCTGTTATGTGTATTTTTGTTTTAATTAATCTTAATTTGTTTGTTTTTGTGATTTCCCTATTTGAGTTGATATCAGGACGATCTGTTTTGTGACCTTGTGTTGTGCTGATATCTGATATTATTGGTTCTGTGACCAAACAATATCCTTTAGTATTTCTTGTAGCTTTGGTTTGGTTTTTGCAAATTCTCTAAACTTGTGTTTGTCTGTAAATATCTTAATTTCGCCTTCATATTTCAGAGAGAGTTTTGCTGGATATATGATCCTTGGTTGGCAGTTTTTCTCCTTCAGTGTTCTGTATATGTCGTCCCATTCCCTTCTTGCCTGCATGGTTTCTGCTGAGTAGTCAGAACATATTCTTATTGATTCTCCCTTGAAGGAAACCTTTCTTTTCTCCCTGGCTGCTTTTAAAATTTTCTGTTTATCTTTGGTTTTGGTGAGTTTGATGATAATATGTCTTGGTGTTTTTCTTTTTGGATCAATCTTAAATGGGGTTCGATGAGCATCTTGGATAGATATCCTTTCGTCTTTCATGATGTCAGGGAAGTTTTCTGTCAGGAGTTCTTCAACTATTTTCTCTGTGTTTTCTGTCCCCCCTCCCTGTTCTGGGACTCCAATCACCCGCAGGTTATCCTTCTTGATAGAGTCCCACATAATTCTTAGGGTTTCTTCATTTTTTTTAATTCTTTTATCTGATTTTTTTTCAGCTATGTTGGTGTTGATTCCCTGGTCCTCCAGATGTCCCAGTCTGCATTATAATTGCTCGAGTCTGCTCCTCTGACTTCCTAGTGTGTTGTCTAATTCTGTTATTTTATTGTTAATCTTTTGGATTTCTACATGTTGTCTCTCTATGGATTCTTGCAACTTATTAATTTTTCCAGTATGTTCTTGAATAATCTTTTTGAGTTCTTCAACAGTTTTATCAGTGTGTTCCTTGGCTTTTTCTGCAGATATCCTAATTTCATTTGTGATATCATTAAGCATTCTGTAAATTAGTTTTTTATATTCTGTATCTGATAATTCCAAGATTGTATCTTCATTTGGGAAAGATTTTGATTCTTTTGTTTGGGGGGTTGGAGAAGCTGTCATGGTCTGCTTCTTTAAGTGGTTTGATATGGATTGTTGTCTCCGAGCCATTACTGGGAAACTAGTTTTTCCAGAAAATCTGCTAAAAAAAAACTGCAGTCAGATCCCTATCAGAGTTCTCCCTCTGGCTCAGGCTATTCAGATGTTAATGAAGCCGCCTGGGGAGCGTGGGGGAGGGAACAGAGAGATAGGAGAGTAGCACCTCAGAATATAGCCAGAGTTGCTTGTCTTGCTTGGAATGACTATTATATCTGAGATTCCTGCGGGCGCGCCGCCTATTTATGCTGGCTGTGTGGAGATTGCCCCCGGGGGGTCTCGCCCGCTGGAGTCACGGTCAGATCCTCCGCTTCCAGCCCCACGCCCAGCGTCAAGGCTCCCCTACTGGGACGGTGCACTCTCGACTCCAAAATCAGTCGCTGCCTCCCGGGGACTTCTCGTCCCTCCAGCCATGTGGCCCTGCCGCCCCCGAGAACCAGTTGGGCCTCCTCCCGGGGTTAGTTCAGAGGGGTGGAGTAGCTCCCCGTGCTTGTGCCGTGACCGAGTGTCCCGGCTGGGACGCTGTTCTCCCCACTCCAATACCAGTCGCTGCCTCCCGGGGACTTCTCCTACCGGCTGCGTCCCATGACGCCCGCGCGACCCGGCTGGTCCCCTTCCCGGGGTTAGTTCAGGGGGGTGGAGCAACTCTTCGTGTTTATGCCGTACCTGCGTGCAGTCCAAATCCCTGCGGGACGGTTCCCTGGCTCGGATGCTGCTCTTTCTGCTCCAAGATCAGTCACTGCCTCCCGGGGGACTTCTCCTACCGGCTGCGTCCCACGCCGCCCGTGGAACCGGCTGGTCCCCCTCCCGGGGTTAGTTCAGGGGGGTGGAGCAGCTCTCTGTGCTTGTGCCGTACCTGACTGGTACGCTGGCTCCAGGCTCTGGAAACAATCGCTGCTTCCCCGTATTAGTTCGTTCTCCGTCTCTAAATCTGTGTTTGTTGTTCAGGGTTCGTAGATTGTTATGTATGTGATCGATTCACTTGTTTTTCCGTGTCTTTGTTGTAAGAGGGATCCGAGGTAGCATCTGCCTAGTCCGCCATCTTGGCTCCGCCTCCGATTTTTGTTTTCTTTATGTCGAAGTGTAATCGATACTGAAGACTGTGGTCTTTGATCTTCAGCAGTAAGTGCTTCAAGTCCTCTTCTCTCTCAGCAAGTAAGGTTGTGTCATCAGCATAACACGGGTTGTTAATGAGTCTTCCTCCAATCTTGATGCATGTTCTTCTTCATAGAGTCCACCTTCTCGGATTATTTCCTCAGCATACAGATTGAATAGGTATGGTGAAAGGATACAACCCTGATGCACACCTTTCCTGACTTTAAACCACGCAGCATCCCCTTGTTCTGTTTGAACGACTGCCTCGTAGTCTAAGTACAGATCCCTCATGAACACAGTTAAGTGTTCTGGAATTCCCATTCTTTGCAATATTATCCATAATTTGATACAATCCACAGAGCTGAATGCCTTTGCATAGTCAATAAAACACAGGTAAATATCTTTCTGGTATTCTCTGCTTTCAACTAGGATCCATCTGACATCAGCAATGATATCCCTGGTTCCACATCCTTTTCTGAATCTGGCTTGAATTTCTGGCAGTTCTCTGTCAATATACTGCTGCAGCCACTTTTGAATGATCTTCAGCAAAATTTTACTTGCATGTGATATTAATGATATTGTTGGATAATTTTTGAATTCTTTTGGATCACCTTTCTTGGGGATAGGCATAAACATGAATCTCTTCTAGTCTGTTGGCCAGGAAGCTGTCTTCTAAATTTCTTGGCATAGATGAATGAGCACTTCCAGCGCTGCATTCATTTGTTGGAACATCTCAATTGATATTCCATCAATTTTTGGAGCCTTGTTTCCTGCCGATGCCTTCAGTGCAGCTTGGACTTCTTTCTTCAGTACCATCGGTTCCTGATCGTATGCTACCTCCTGAAGTGTTTGAACATCAACCAATTCTTTTTGGTATAGTGACTCTGTGTACTCCTTTTATTTTCTTTTGATGCTTCCTGAGTCGTTTAATATTTTCCCTGTAGAATCCCTCACTATTGCAACTCAAGGCCTGAAATTTTTCTTCAGTTCTTTCAGCTTGAGAAACGCTGAGCGTGTTCTTCCCTTTTGGTTTTCTATCCCCAGCTCTTTGCACATGTCATTATAGTTCTTCACTTTGTCTTCTCTAGCCACCTTTTGAAATCTTCTGTTCAGTTCCTTGATTTCATCTTTTCTTTCTTTTGCTTTAGCTACTCAAGGTTCAAGAGGAATTTTCAGCGTCTCTTCTGATATTCATTTTGCTCTTTTCTTTCTTTCCTGTCTTTTTAATGACTTCCTGCCTTCTTTATGTATGATGTCCTTGATACATACACACATACAAACAAATAAGTGCAAATAAAGCTGGAGAAATCTGAATAAGATTGGTAGATTTCATTAGTGTCATTACTCTGGCTGTAATAAAGTTTTTCCAAAATGTTACCATTAGGGAAACTGTACATGGTGTCTCTCTCTATTACTTCTTATAATTCTGTGTGAATCTGTAATTATCTCAACAAAATATTCAATTAAAAGTAAGTTCAGTTGTTTAAAGTTAAGGTCCAGTGAAAGATGACATAAAACAATAGAGAAATTTATATTTCTAATGTAGCATGTACTAAACTCATTATACAGTCATTCTATATTCATGATTTGAACTTTTATTTCTTCCTTGGATAATAATTAAGAAAAACCTTTAACTTTGAAAACAGCATAATTGAGTTCTACCCTTTATGGCTAGGAAAAATGACAACTTATGAATAAACTATATATATAAACTAATATATGGCCATATATTAGTTATGCTTAAGAAAGATAACCTCACACAATACGGCAAATTAAAAATATCTATTGTTGTTATAGTCCCTGGGTAGTACAAACGGTTAATTTGCTCAAATGCTAACTGACAGGTTGATGTTTTAAGTCCACCCAGAGGCACCCTGGAAGAAAGACCTGGCAATCAACTTCTGAAAAATCAGCCACTGAAAATTTTATGGAGCACAGTTCTACTCGGACACACATGGGTTGCCTTGTGTCAGTAACTGTTTTATTGTTGTTACGGTTGCTATTATTAACACACACTCTTTGTTGTGAATCTGTTTCAAAATATTCCAGTTCCTTCAATGCCCTGACTTCAGCTCTTAAAAGAAAGTTCCGTATTTCTCTGTGGTATTAACTAAACCTCACTTTGCTAAATTCCCCCCTTTTCATTTTGCAATGTTATTAGTCTATCACAGGGATGAAAGATGGTAATAGGAAAAATGATGTGAGGGAAGGAGAGAATATATGGGAACTCTGCATTTCCTGTACAAGTTTTCTGTAAGCCTTAAACTACTCTAAAAATAGTGTATTAAAAAGTTATCAGTTAAAATAACAGCATCTTTAATATCTTACTTATACAAATTATACGGTACTTTGATGGGAAGAGCCCTGAGTCTAGTTCCAGTCCTTGTTCCTCCTCTTTATAGTTGTGTCACATAAACAAGTCACTTAACCCTTTACAAGACTCAGATTTCTAGGGTGAAGGGAATGCGAGCTTAGGAATCAGAGCCTGAGTCAAGTCCGAGCTTCATCCCTCATATCAAACTTTTAGAGCTTCAGGATCCTTATCTGGTAAGTGTGATAATAATCCACTCGCTCCATCTTGCACCTACATCTTTGCTAATTTCAGAATCAAATAAGGCAATACAGAGAGGCAAGGGTGGAAACAAACCTGTTGGGAGACAATCTCAAGGTCTGGGAATCAGGTGGTGGATAATAGTTTAGAATACTCTGGTAGTGGGGCAGCTGGTAAGACTCTATAATATTTTGAAGGCAATGCCAAAAAGATTTGCTTTTTTTTGTTATTTTAATAATTTCTTTTATTTTTGTTGAGAATATATGCAGCTTAACATACACCAATTCAACAATTTCTACGTGTACAATTTAGTGACTTTGATTACATTCTTCGAGTTGTACAACCATTCTCACCCTCCTTTCCGAGTTGTTCCTCCCCTATTAACAAAAACTCACCACCCCCTAAGTTTCCTATATAATCTTTCAAGTTGCTGTTTTCAATTTGATCCCATACAGATTGACCTTAAAAGAGCACAGTGTTAAGGTAGACATTTCTTACTAGTTAAGCTAAACTGCTGTTTGGTTTTAAGAAGACTTCAGGCATATTTTTGGACTAAGGCTTAAGGTTTAAAGGTTATCTCAGGGCAATACTTTCAAGCATTCACTCAGCCTCCAAGGCTCATGAATGCCTGGGTTTCATTAGCATTTGAAATTCTGTTCTGTATTCTCCCCCTTTTAATCAGAATTCCTCCAATGACTCTGATGAAAACATTCGGTAATGGTAGCCAGGTACCACCCAATTCTGCTGATCTCATGGCAAAGGAGGCAGTTGCTCATGGAGGCAATTAGCCACACATTCCATTTCCTTCTCCTATTCCTGATCATCCTTCCTCTGTTGCTCCAGGTGAGTAACGACCGATTGTTTTACCTTGAATAGCCACCTGCAATCTAAGATTTGCTTATCTTATGGAATGCTGACTATGGAAGAAAAGAGCTCAGAAAGCCTCCAAGGCTTTTGGCCTTAGAGATGGGAATAATGGAATTCCATTTATTCAATGAAGATTGAGGTAAAAAAAAGTTGTGGGTTCAAAAGACGATCAAGCATTAGATTTGGGCATGTTAATTTATAAAATACCTACTAGACATCCAAATGAAGATGGAGAATATGCAGACCTGACTGTGTTTTAGAAAAATCACTGGGCAGGAGGGAGACTGGAGTTCGGGACACCAGAAAGAAGCTACTGGTATGCTCTAAGCAAAAAGAAGTTAGAACTTGAAAGAGTGCTGTTGCAGTAGGGACTGAATGAGGAAGGGATCTGAGGCAGTTTACTAGAAGTGGATCAGTTGGAGATGACACCCAAGAGAGAGGGGACTCTTGGATAACTCCAGGGTGTCTGGCTTCAGACATTAGGTAAGAGCTGAGCAGAGTATGAGAGGATGAGCAAATCTGAGAGGAAAGCTAAGTTAAGCTACATAGCAATCACTAATCTAGATTATATAGATGTGAATTTAAATAAAATACAAGTCCATGCATTGAGAAGCTCACTGGGAAAAACAGGGAATAAAACAATGACAGTAAGAATTGTAAGACGGAAAGTTTCCTAAACCTTTACCCAGTACCCAGTGCCGTTGAGTTGATTCCGACTCATGGTGACCCTATAGGACAGAGTAGAGATGCTCCATAGGGTTTCCAAGGAGCGCCTGGCGGATTTGAGTTACCTTTAATCAAATTGAAATGTCTGAACTAAAACCGTATTTCTAATGCATTCAGCAGAGTTGAAACTGAAGCTAACAAAGTCTGCTCTTTAGGCTCTTTATCTAAACCAACAATCATGGGTAGCTACAGGGGTATTTTCTCTGCGGAAAAGCCAAGATGTGAAAGAAATGCATTCCAAGAAAGGGGCCTTGATGTAAATACATTTATAACCTGGACCCAGGCTTATCTGAAGCTCTCAGGCAACCAGAAAGGTTTCATTTAAACAAGCAGGTTTAAGGGGGGGAAGGGGTAGCGTCCCCAAGACCTGGTACTACATATCTCCAAGAAATACTCTGTATCAAAGATGATAGCCCAAGGAATGTTTTACTTCAAACAAGATACTTTTATGACTTACTCTAGAAATGTGTACAGTAAGCATCATGTGACTCAGATTTGTAACCTTCATGCATGCCTAAGTTTCTACGGGCAGCCCCTATAGACGATCCTATAGTCCATTTCTATAATGTACCCAGTAGAAGTCCTTTCCCTGTCTATGGCCTCATGTAAAAATGAACCAATTACAATGTTATTGTAATTTCCTACCTCAGCTCTACATTACCTTTGTTCTAAGACCCTTTCACTGAAAATCGCCATGTTTTCATTTATGTGAGCTGGTGCTTTCCTTCACCCGATGAATCTTTATGCTGAATAAATCCTCAGAATTTTCATTTCAAGACCTGAGTGGTTTTTGCTACAACAGAATTCATTGTTGTATGAGCAAAAGTGAGGTGTGCCTGAGTGATACGGGGGTGCCACCTAGGAGGCACCTAAGTGTGAAATACCTGCGGAATATGCCAATTGCTTGATTCCGTTTTTAAATCTGCAAGTTGGATTGTGCAATGTTGCATATCTCATTTACCTCAGGCCACCTAAAAGCATTTATAGATTTAAATAATAACATTGCTTACTGCCCTTCCAAATATTTACCACAAAAAGGAGTAATTCAAATTATTTTGCACATCTTGACATGGAATATTAATACTTGTTCAGGTTTTACATTTGTTTGCTTTTGGTGTGGAAACCCTGGTGGTGTAGTGGTTAAGTACTATGGCTGGTAACCAAAAGGTCAGCAGTTTGAATCTGCCAGACGCTCCTTGGAAACTCTATGGGGGAGTTCTACTCTGTCCTATAGGGTCACTGTGAGTCGGAATCGACTCAACGGCAGTGGGTTTTTTGTTGCTTTTGGTGTGGGGATAGAACACAGCATGCACACAACATGCGTGTGCTTTGCTTCTTGTGCCTTCACTGTGCTCAGCTTCTACATATAGCAACATTTAAAGAGCAGGAGTTTATATATCATACAATAAACAGCATGTGGTAAATAATTATGTAATATATTATAAATATTATACCATCATAAATTAGATGAGACTCATATTCTGAAGTTCTCTTCAGATATTTTCTACCTAGAATGAAAACTTACCTTTCATGCTAGAATATAATATTTGTATCTATATAGACATATGTATCTCACTACTCTGAAAAGCCAAGCCCTGGTGACACAGTGGTTAAGAGTTTTTCTGCTAACCAAAAGGTCGGTAGTTTGAATCCACCAGCCGCTCCTTGGAAACCCTATGGGGCAGTTCTACTCTGTACTATAGGGTCACCAAGAGTTGGAATGGAATCAACAGCAACAGGTTTTTTTGTTTGTTTTTTATTCTGGAAAAGACCTATATAAAAAAATTTCTTGAAGTTGAATGCTAAATGGTGTTCTCTGAGACCCAAAAAACATAAGCATCTTTGATTAATTGTTAAATAAAGACAGAAAGTCTTTTTTTAGGATGAAAATTATTGAAATGAAAAATCCCCTTAGTAGTTGAGGATAAATGCTTTCAGGAAATGAGTCAAAGTTATTTGCTAAAATAAACTTTATTACAGAAATGTCAAATTCACTCATAATCCCAGCTTCCAATGTTCTCTGATACTGCAGAGTGTAAATGTCACAGAACAAATAATTATAAAATGTAGTCATTATGTGCTTCTAAGTAGTAAAATCCCAATTCTCCAATATTAAGCAAACTTTCTTGTCTTTCACAAGTCCTCCTATGAATGAATATTTCAAAAAATTATAAATTCAGGTCTCATCCTGTTTAATAGACTAGTGACTAGTGACTTTGTTTTCCACAGGTTATTTCTTCTGACACTTGAGGTGAAGCCCAAGAAGGAAAAAATTATTATGATAATTAGTTTTTTTTTTCTTTTCAAAGAGTTTCAAATTTTGTTTTGGCAATTGTCTTAAATAACTTATGCCACCATCTTCCAGAGGTATAGGCAGCTCATTAGAAAGATAATCTACTGACAGAGAACCTTTACCACAGAAACAAACATCTTGATGTTGCTTTTAAACACAGGAAAGCAGAGAACCATTTTTATGGAGAATGAATCCCAAAGACCAGTTACTGTGTTAGTTTTGATAGTTCTTTGAAATTGAGAAAATGTGGTGTTTTCCAATTTGAAATAATTTCTCTGTTCAGGATAACTACATAAATGTCAATATTCATCCACTTTATTTTGCTGAATCTAATGGCTTAAGAGTCACATGTCTTGTTCAGAGGCAAATTTTAAAATATATTACCATTTAGTCCAGCACGTACATGTCTGCATGCATGTTTCCTACAGGTAACACTTGAAATCTTACGAAGTTTTCTAAGGAGAGAAATAATGGCATACCTTTATATCTAATTTCAGTTCTTTCAAAGCTAATCAACATTATTGAGCCTACACATCGAATTAAGATAAAATAGCATGATTCAACATAGGAAAATGTCAACTGATGAACATAAGGGTGCTGAAATAACCAATTCTAGTTTGGCAAACACCCAAGGCATCCCCCATAGCAACAGAGTTGACGGCATAGCAACAGCAGCTGCTGCACCACAGAAAAATTAAAGAAATATTATTGAGAAAAGAGCATAATCCATGTTAAAGTCAAATGTGACATTTTTCTTCAACAAAAGAAACGGTGTGAACGTATGTGTTAAATTATACTACTCCTTAGCAGCTGTAAATGCTCTAGCGAAGGTTACAACACTCAAGTCAAAATGCTTTGAAGCTAAAACTGCCCAGGTTGTTCTTCTCCAAACTCTTATGTTTCCTGAAAAGTTAGGGAACAATGTGTTCTTTCATTATTTATTTTGCTGAGATACTTATTTTGCTAAAAATTTCCACAATTTTGGAAAAAAAATTTACAAGAAAAACTGAAGCTACAAACCCAAATCTTAAATAAACCTCATCAGCACCTATGGAATATTGAGACGTAAATTAAAAAAAAAAATAAATTTGTAAAGTATTACAAAATATCATTCAATGAAAACCTGTAGAATTAGATTTTGCCAGCCTATAAGTTGATTTTTTTTTTATAAGTTGAATACTTGCATCTATGTTAGGCATACTCCATATACAGACTGTGCTTGATGGAAGTTTCCAGAGAATGGTGAGTCTGTTCTGTTCCCTTGTGAAACAAAGGCCAGTGTGGCCATCCATAATAGGGTCTAAGTGTTGAAATGACCAACTATTGTGGACACCATCTCTTCCCTCAGTTTCTGTAAAGATGTAGTCCTGAAGGATTCAGGTAGCCTGAAGGCAGAGCAACAAAAGCTGGATGAGTTAAGAGTAGAAAGAGCTTAATACTTAGATGTACCACCATACTGCCCTGAGCTGTGTGGCAACCAAGGTTTTCTAGAGAGCCCTAACTTCAGGATTTTGCTACATATATAGACTTCACCTAGGTATCCCGTGCTGGATTTCTGTAGGAGTCCATAAGATTACAATGAGTCAAGTAGGCTTCAGAAGTTGTCTTTGAAGGCAGAGAAGTGGATCAAGTCCTTAATGACTGATAGAGATGACTTGGCAGTGGCATCTCTCTCTCCCCAGTGTTATTAGGGTATGGTCTTTGTCCTATATATTAGTAAGTGTAGAAAATAGGGGATGCCCAAACATTTTAGGTATGCATTATTTTAATCAGCTCAATTTCAGTGGTTTCTATCTGAAAATTAACAAACCTTAGCTCTACTTAAAATTTGAAGCAAGATCACCTTAAGTGTTGGACTTTGGTACCTACTCATGAAATGTGACAGTGCAGTTTGGCCCGATCACAGCTTACAAAGTCTCAGTCAAAAACAGGAAAAGAAATGCATACATGAGACCCTGAGCCAGGAAAACTTTCTGTAGTTTGGTGAAAGAAAAGACAGTGAAGGTAACAAATGTGATGAAGATTCCAGAAGTCTGAGGTACGCAATTGCTGATAGCTCATTCCTTAATAAAGAGGCAATTTCAAACATGTGATTCTTTACTTTCTTTTCCCCGAGATTGTACAAAATTGGATTCGTGCATGGCTTCTCCCTGGCTCCCCGGATATCTTCAATTCCTTTATGCACAGAGGAACAACCTGTGTCAATATTTGTATAAATTCTACTTTACTTTCTGTACCCGTACCTCTGCCTGTCCTCTGATTTCGAAAGTAAGAAATATTCTCACAGACCCAGATTTCACTTAATCTCCATCTCCAGTCCCCTTTGAGTCACCAGACATCTGACCCAGTGCTCCTAGGGCATTAGAACTAGGTGCCCAGGAGTAGTCCCAAAAGATAGCATTCCCACTAACCGTAATCCTAACCACACACTATCCCAACCTAGAGGCCAGTCTTTCCCTCTCTGTGCCTAGAATCCCAGTCCTTGTGTCAGGGGCTGAAGCCTACCCTGAGCTGCCCTGACACACTGTTTAATTTTGCCAGTCCCGTTGCCTAGGTCAGAAACTTGTTCTAGCTAGCTTTCCTTTCTCACTACATGTTCTTCTAAGTTGACATTGACTTTAACAATCCTTTCTAAAGGAATGACCCCCAAGTGTTCCAGCCCTTCATTTCCAGATGTCTGCTGTACATTCCTCTTCACTAGTTATGTAGCACCTCTACATGTCTAAAACTACATTTATTTGTATTCCAAACCAGCAGCCATTGATAAGTTCTATATTTTCAATGGACCAACACATTCATATCACACAAGTTCAAAGCCCCAGAGCTAATTCCTGTTGCTTAAAAAATAAAGGTCTCTCTTATTTGCCCCATTCTAGAAGCTTTCTTCATTTCTACTACTATACCCTCATTCGGATCCTTATCATCATCTCCTGCAACACTCTAGTGGCATCTTTCCCCTCTTCCCCACCCTGCTCAGTGGCTCCATTTTTAGCCTACACGTTACTGACATTATAGCAAATTTACAGCATTGGTCATGCTCTGTGCTCTATCATATCATGCCAACTTGACCAAGTTTAAAAAAAAAAATTTTTTTTCCAGAATCCCCTCTTGCTCCTGTGGTTCTGGGTTAGGTTTGCCAAAAGAGGAACTTATGTGACATTTAGAAGGCGGAATTAAGACTATCACGGTTGGACATGGTGATAGAGAGACGCTGAGGAGCCTAACAGGGTCTAGCTTGTTCTTGCTCTCCTGGGTTCTGTACCAGTATCTTCCTGACTGTTGGCCCTGCTGACCAACACCAGCCCAGGCCGACAACTAGCTCAGTGAACAGCTTCCCTAGAGGTGGCTATTGTCATCCACCTTTCCACAAACTGTCCCTAAGTGGTCCCATTTTGGAGGCAGGACTTGCTTGGCTCCCTAAGGTTCCTTGCAGACTTCAACATAAGGTGGTCTGGGTAGTGAATGTTTCTCTAATCCTCCAGCACCCTCTCCTGGACTTTTACTTTTCCACCTTCTTCCACATTTGTGTAATGCCTACTTTCCATACTAAATAATGTATTTACATCATACTTAAAATGGCTGTTTTCATTACTAAAACCTGACAAGTGCATGTTCCTTGCCTTTGTTAGGAGCCCTGGTGGTGCAGTGGTTAAGGGCTCAGCTGCTAACTGAAAGGCTGGCAATTCCAATCCATCTGGTATGCTGTGGGAGAAAGATGTGACAGTCTGCCTCCATAAAGACTACTCTGTCTTATAGGGTCACCATGAGTCAGAATGACTCAATAGCAACAGGTTTTGCCTTTGTTTAAACACAACACACACACACACAACTTCCGTGCCTTGCTACTGTCTACAAATTTGGTTCTAACTCTTTAGTTAGAAACTAATTCTTTATGCTTAACTTTCCAGACATATCTCCCTTCCTACCACTTCCACTGGAATCCTATTCTTAGGCCAGTATACACTACTATCTACTTCTGAAACTCAGATATACCACCACGGAGTCGTGTTTTCTCTTCCTTATCTCTACCTGTAGGAAACCTAAGGGTCCTGGAAGACCTAGGCACCATGACACCTTCCGCGTAAGGTCTTTTATTCTCATAAATATGTACTTATTGATCTCTGTCTACCTTGATCCCAACACATGTTGTTTTTTACATTACAGTTATTTTGTATACTTAGTTTCTAGAAAGAATAATCTTCTTAAGGTTAGAAGCTATGCTGGGTAAGACTGTGTATCAACTTGACTGGGCTGTGACTCTCAGTGCTTTGACAGTCAAAAAATGTTGTAATTACTTCCTGTTGTGATTTGATACGTGATCACTCCCATGATGGGATCTGCTGTGAGTAGCCAGTCAGTTGAAGGGGAGTTTCCTTGGGTGTGTGGCCTGCACTGAGTGTGGGCAGATGTTCAGGCAGGGCTCAGGGGCTCTTTTGCTCATTCTGGATCCTGCAGCTGGCTCCTGTTCTTTGACCTCCAGTTCTGGGGACTTGAGCTATCAGCTTACCTGCAGTCTTGCCTGCCAATTTTGGGATTCACTGATCTTTGTGGCCTGTAAGAAAGAGCCTGCTCTCTAACCTGCTGATCTTGGGTTCACCAGCCGCTGCTGCTAAGTGAATCAGGAGAAGCCTCTATTCTGACCGTGGACTTGGGACATTCCAGCCTCTACAACGTGAGCCATTTCCTTGATATAAATCTCTCTCTCTCTCTATCCGTATATACACTTTACTGGTTCTGCATCTTTAGAGAACCCAGCCTAAGACAGAAGCCATATCTTATTTATCTTTGTGTATACCATAGGGCCTAGCAGGGTGCCTCAGAAATAGGATCAGGTGCTCATTAACTATCTGTTCAGTGTATGGACAAATATTTTTTTCTTATCTGTTTTCTTGACAGATTAATCAATGACATTTCACCATTATAAAATTCTCATACAAAGTTCAGAACAGTGTTATTTTATACTGGCTTTCTATAAAGGAAATACTTTTTATAATAATATATTTAGAGCACTTGATAAAGCTCATTTAACCTAAACAATAAATCAGAAGTATACATCAAAACAAATATATTTTCAGGAGTATTTGTGAACACACAGTTGTAAAACTACCCAATATAGAAACATGTAAACTAAAACATAATGAAAATGACTACATTTTCAAATGATCTTGAAATAATACTTTATTTATGATATTAAAAAAAAGTATTTTATAGAGTTTTTGGTGAAAGTTTACACAGCAAGTTAGGTTCCCATTTGACAATTTTCACATAAATTGTTCAGTGACATTCAGTGACATTTACCACAATGTGTCAACATTCTCTTAATTGTGTTCCGTTTGTTCCATTTCCAGCACTCTAGTTTTCTCTGCCCCTTATATTCTCATCTTTGCATTTGAGTTAATTGTTGCCCTTTAAGTCTCATACAAATGATTTTTAAGTAGGGCACTGATCTTATGGGTAACCAAAACCAAACCAAACCCAGTGCCGTTGAGTCGATTCCGACTCACAGCGACCCTATAGGACAGAGAACTGCCCCATAGAGTTTCCAAGGAGCGCCTGGCAGATTTGAACTGATGACCCTTTGGTTAGCAGCCATAGCACTTAACCACTACGCCACCAGGGTTTCCGATCTTATGGGTAGTATCCTTTATTTTGGGTACCACTCTGCTACTTCGCTAAAAGGGGATTTCAGAAGGTAGGCTAGGTTCTAGGTTTAAAGAGTATCTCAGGGCGATAGTCTCAGGGAGCCCTCTGTTCTCTACCATTCCAGTTTGTCTGGCTTTTTTTTGTTGTTGTTTTTGTTTAAAGAATTTGAGCTCTGCTTCAGATTATTCTTGCATTCTATCCGGGATCATCTATTGTGATCCTGATCTGAATGGTGGTGGTAGCTGGGCACCCTCTAATTCTCCTGGTCTTAGGGTAGATGAGGTCATGGCTCATGTAGACTTGTTTCTTCCCTAAGCTTTTCTTACCTTTTTACTGTTTTGCTCCTGGCTAGTAAAAAAAAAAAATTTTTTTTTTTTTTGTATCTTAGGTGGCCAGTCACAAGCTTTTAAGACCACGAATGCTGCTCACTACACTAGGATGCATAACATGATTTTTGTGAACTATGTTATGGTAATTTATTGAGTTGTCTCACGAGACTACGGTCTTAAACTTCCAAACCCAGAACACTAGTCTTGGAAGGTATTTGGTTATGCCTAAGGAGCATCAATATTTGTGACTTCAATGAACATATGTGCCTGCACCCAAGTATCTGTATGTACACGTACCTAAAGATACTTTTGGTGGCCCTGGTTTCTCAGTGGTTGATAGCACAGCTGCTAACCAAAAGGTGGGCAGTTCGAATCCACCAGCAGCTCTGTGGAAAGCCTATGGGGCAGTTCTACTCTGTCCTATAGGGTCGCTATGAGTCAGAATTGACTCGATGGCAATGGGTTTGATTTGGTTTTGTAGATACTTTTACTTGGATCCACAATCAACACCCATGGAAGTAGCAGTCAAGGAATCAAACGATGCATTGCATTGGGCAAATCTGCTGTAAAAAACAAAGATGTCACTTTGGCAAAGAATATCAAATATACCATACACTGCAAGAAAAATGAACAAATCTGTCTTGGAAGAAGTACAGTGAGAATGCTCCTTAGAAGTAAAGATGGCAAGATTTCATCTCAGATACTTTGGACATGTTATCAGGAGGGACCATTCCCCTGGAGAAGGGCATCATACTTGGTAAAGTGGAGGGTTAGCAAAAAACAGGAAGACCCTCAACAAGATGGACTGATACAGTGGCTGCAACAATGGGTTCAAGCATAACAACAACTGTGAGGATGGTGCAGGACCGGGCAGTGTTTCTTTCTGTTGTACATAGGGTCACTATGAGTCGGAACCAACTTGATGGCACCTAACAACAACCTAACATAGATATTTATAAGGAGCCCTGATGGCACAGTGGTTAAGCAGTTAGCTACTAACCGAAAGGTTGGTGGTTTGAACCCAGCAGCGCTCTCAGGGGAACGATGTGACAGTATACTTCCATCAAGATTACAGCCTTGGAAACTCTGAGGGGCAGTTCAACTCTGTCCTATAGGGTCACTATGAGTCAGAATCAAATCAACGACAATGGGTTTACAGATACTTCTTTATGTTCTCACCTATGTATACAGCTGTACCTATCTGTATACCTATATGCCTATACCATCTGTCTTAATTATCTGGTGCTGCTATAACAGGAATTCCTCATGTGCATGGCTTTAACAAGGGGAAAGTTATTCTCTCACAGTTTAGAAGAACAGAAGTTCAAATTTAGCATATCAGCTCCAGAAGACGACTTTCTCTCTCTTTTGACTCTGGAGGAAGGTCCCTGTCATCAATCTTCCCTTGGTCTAGGAGCTTCTCAGTGCAGGGATCCTGGGTCCAAAGGACATGTGTGTACCTCACTCTCCATGATTGGTGGTAATGAGATTTCTCTCCTCTCTGCTCATTTCTCTTTTTTATATCTCAAAAGATTTTGACTAAGACACAACCTAATCCTGCCTCATTAACATAAAAAAAATATAACTGCCCCTAATCTTGCCTCATGAACATCACAGAGGTTAGGATTTACAACACATAGGATAATCACATCAGATCACAAGATGGTGAACAACCACACAATACTGGGAATCATGGCCTAGCCAAGTTGATACACATTTTGGGGGGACACAATTCAATCTATAACACCTTCCATGTGTGCTCAGACACTCGTTTTTGGATCTTTGCTGGAGTTATTGCCATCTTATACATGTCAGCACTTTAGTATAGGCAGGCTTTTCTCTCGAGTGCTTTTCAACGACCTATTTACTTGGGCTGTGCTATGCTCACTACACCCACATTTGGTGTCACTTTTCTGATCACAAAAAATAAAAAGTCTCTACAATCTAAAGCATACTTTTCCCTTCACCTCCTTTCCCTGGTAACCACCAATGAACATAGGTCTCTCTCTCTATATCTATTCTTGTTTCTCATAAAACAGGGATTATACACTATTTGTCCTTCTATGTTTGACTTATTTCATTTAGCCTTATGCCTTCCAGGTCCATCCATGTTATATGTTTCACAGGCTCACTCATCGTTGTTCTTTATGGTTGTGTAGTATTCCATTGTAGCACATTTTGCTTATCCAATCATCAGTTCCACTGATATTCATAAGGTTTTCACTGGCTAATGCTTTTCAGAAGTAGACTGCCAGGTCCTTCTTCCTAGTCGGTCTTAGCCCAGAAGCTCAGCTGAAACCTGTCCTCCATAGGTGACCCTGCTGGCATGTGAATACCGGTGGCATAGCTTCCAGCATCACAGCAACACACAAGCCCCCACAGTACTACAAACTGACAGACACATGGGAGTAAATCTGCTGCAAAGGGCCTCTTTAAAGTGTTGAAGAGCAAAGATGTCACCTTGAAGACTAAGGTGTGCCTGACCCAAGCCATGGTATTTTCAATCTCATCATATGCATGTGAAAGCTGGACAATGAATAAGGAAGACTGAAGAAGAATCGACGCCTTGGAATTGTGGTGTTGGCGAAGAATACCGAACATACCATGGACTGCCAAAAGAACGAACAAATCTGTCTTGGAAGAAGTACAACCAGAATGCTC
Source organism: Loxodonta africana (assembly GCF_030014295.1). NCBI lineage: Eukaryota > Metazoa > Chordata > Mammalia > Proboscidea > Elephantidae > Loxodonta > Loxodonta africana. The sequence continues at coordinate 94,222,808 of NC_087352.1, read as the reverse complement.
CTTAGAAGCAAGGATGGCGAGACTGCGTCTTACATACTTTGGACATGTTATCAGGAGGGATCAGTCCCTGGAGAGGGACATCATGCTCGGCAGAGTACAGGGTCAGCGGAAAAGAGGAAGACCCTTGACAAGGTGGATTGTCACTGTGGCAATCCTCAAGCATAACGATTCTAAGGATGGCGCAGGACCGGGCAGTGCTTCCTTCTGTTGTGCACAGGGTCACTATGAGTTGGAACCGACTCAACGGCACCTAACAACAACATTCATCAGTTGCTGGGCAATTCAGTTGTTTCCATTTATTTGCTATTATGAATAACATGGCAATAAACATGGATGGGCATATGTCTGTTCTTTTCATTATTTTTAGGTCTCCAGGGTATTTATCTTAACCTGCTAAGATTATAAACTCCATGAGGACAGCATGTAATCTGCTTCTCCCTTGCAGTGTCCAGTCATGGGGACTTACAGAATAGTAGGTGCATTGTAAATAGCTGCTAAATTAAATTGCTTTCTGAGCCCCAAAGGAATAACTGACAGGAAAAGAAGTAGAGTGTAGGAATCCATCTAAATTACTTTAAACTTATCTCTTTCTTAGAGTAGCCTTTTGCTGGTATCATCTCTGTTTTATATCATGAAGACATTCAGGCTCAGAGAGGTTAAGTACCTCAGGTACTTAATGGTGGAGCCTGACTTGGAATCCAGTATTACCCAGCTCCGTATGGGTTTAAGGGGTATTACTCAGCTGCCAACCTGAAATCTCTTCTGTTCAAACCTCTGCCAACTTCTCCCAGGGCAAAAGCTGTGGCAGTCTGCTCCCGTACAGACTTACAGGCTTGGAAACCTTATGGCACAGCTCTGCTCTGTCCTGTAGGGTCATTATGAGCCAGAATCAACTCGATGGCAATGAGTTCTTTTTTTGTTTGTTTTTTAGTTTTTTAGGGTATATACTTAGGAAAGAGATTGCTGGATCATAGGATAGTTCTACTCCTAGTTTTTTTGAGAAAGCTCCATATTGTTTTCCATAGTGCTTGTACCACTTTACAGTGCCACCAGCAATAGATAAGGGCTCCAATCTCCCTGCATCCTTGCCAACATTTGTTATCTTTTTTTTTTTTTTTCATCAGTACCATTTTAGCTGGTGCGAGATGCTATCTCATTGTAGTTTTGATTTGCATCTCTCTAATGGCTTTTTTTTTTTTTTTTTAATGGCTAATGACCGTGAGCATATTTTCACGTGCTGTTGCCTGCATGGATGTCCTCTTTGGTGAAGGTTCTGTTCATGTCCTTTGCTCATTTTATGATTAGGCTGTTTGTCATAATGTTTTTATTTATAATAAATTCACTCACTGTAAGAAAAAATATGTGTCTATCATGAAAATCACAATATTCTAGAAACCTGACTCCTCTAACTGCAACTATAAAATACATGTTGGGAGCAATCTGAGTAAAAGTAACACCTATAATTTTATCTTTCCTAACTGTTAAGAGTCAGGACAACAAAGCACAGACTAAAATGCAGCCCTGTCTTTTAAGCTTAAGATAAAACAAAACAAAACAGGTTTTCATTCATTGCATAAACCTTTTTTTTTTTTTAAACAGTCAAACTGATGAGTATTATGGAACATAAAAATGTCACCATGCAATAAGTAAAAAGTCATCACTGCTGACAGGAATTGCCTGAGAGTGCACTGCATTTTGTTAAGTGACACCAACGACTCTAACAACTGTCAAAAGCAATGGCCCCAATGAAGCTCCCAGGAAGTAATGCTCGTTATTTGATAACAAAATACACAGAGCTAGTTCCTGGTAAAGTTAAAAGTACTAGATCATTTCCTTTTAACACTAAAATAGCCCCAGCTACATTTGCTGTTGTTGTTCCCATTGATTTAGTGCTTAGGATACTAGGTATTGTGGTGTTTTATGTCTATTACATGAAGTATTACTATCATCCTATGGGAGAAGAGCAAACTGAGGCATGGATAATTTATTTCAGCTCACACAGCTGATATGAACAGTATTTGGCCTAGATCTGGACTCCTGGGCTTATGTTCTAACCTCTTGAAAGTCTCACACTATCTTATACGGCTTTATTGGCTTGATGATGTTATCACATACAGATATATTTAAATGAAAATTCTGTCCCTCCTCCACAAAGTTTCACTGATAACAATGGTCAGATACTATGTCACTTTACATACTTACCTCATTAATGTGTACAGTAATCCTAGAAATAATGCAGTATTATACTGATTTTATATAGCAGAAAACTGAGGCCCAAATAGTTTAGGACCACAGGCCAAGATCACAAATGACCTCTGACAGGGGTAGATCCAGAATTCAAACTAGATCTTGTCTGAACACACAGTCCATACTCTCTGAACTACTATGTTGCCTCTCAGGTATCTGGCCAAAGCGGAAGGGCTATGTGAATGACACAGACAAAATATTCCAGGTGTTCAGAGGTGGGAGAAATCACTTCTAGCTGAATTATGTATCAGGGAATTTGCATGGAGGGCATACCACTGAAGGACAGGTCTGTTTAAAGTGGGTGGAGCCTGAGGGGGACACACCTACCAGGGGAAGGTATGCAGCACTTCCAGGAAATGGCTAACAGAACTGTGTGGCTACACCTGTCTCCTAGTGGGGCTGTGGCTGACAAACCTGTGTTAGAAAAGCAACAGTTCTGAAGCTATACCTTGGTGTGATTTCTAATTCTGCCATGCCTAGCTGAGTACCCTTGGGGAAAGCACTTCACCTGGCTAATCTTCCGTTCCATATTTTCAAATTGGAGATAGTAATACTAACCTTACAAATTCTTGGAGGGTGAGGGAGAGTCAGTTATACAACCTGAGATGCATGTAAGTTCTTATGAATAAGTCTTTTTTTCAGAGCTAAGACATTTGGACATTATGGAGCAGGTACTGGTATTTCCTGTAGGTCTCTGGTCAGCAAGCAACACAGGTTTTCTGCATGATCTCCCTCTATAAACAATCATGTATGCGTCAGGTTAATTTTCCTATAACACAACTCACACTTCCTATAACACCATTTTCTATAACACAGCTCTTCCATTGTAGTTCAAAGTACTCGCCTGGCTTCCCACTGCGCACAGAATGAAACTGAAATGTCTTAGTTTGGAATTTAAGGCTCTGCTCAAACCTCATCTCCCAGCACTCTTGACACCAGCTTTTGCTTTCAGCTACACTTACCAATTCAGAGTTGCTCAGAGTAGGAGGACCAACTCATCCCAGTTTGCCCAAGACTTTCCCGCTTTTAGCGCTGAAGGTCTGTGTTTTGGGAAACCCTTCAATTCCTGAGCAAAGCAAAAGAGTTGCTCACCCTACCCCAAGGATATTATTACACTTTCCCCATTTCCACATATCTGATGTCTTCTCCTGTGTTACTGTATTACGAAGTGCACACCTTGCAAGGATGGTTCAAAGCAATACCACAGTCACTTGGTGTGATCGGAGCAGATAGTACCCATTGAAGAATAATTATTGGGACTGGCTGCTTGCAAATCACGTTTAAAGTTTTTTTTTTTTTTTAACTATCTGGAATAATTTTCAATACAAAATGGTTACAAGAATAAGAATAGCACAGATAATACTCACATATGCTTTACCCACATTTGCCTAGTCTTTTTTACCTTTTCTTTATCATTTGTTTTCTCTCCCTCTCATATATGTGTGTGTGATAGTGTTTAGTTGGTGAAGGTTTTAAAATTTTTGACATAGTAGCTATATATTCAGAGGTGGGAGAAATCACTTCTAACCAGGAAAAATTAATGAAGGAAGTGGCTTTAAGGAAAGAGTTATTCAGAAGTATAATGTTCAGAGCTCTGCTTTAGGAAGATGTCAACTGCAAGAATGTCTAGTAAGGTCTAGAAAGAAGAACAGTCTGGAGACAGAAGGACCAGACAGTAGGCTACTCAGCAGTCCCAGCAACAGGGAACTCTACAAATGGACAGGGAGGTGTTGATGGGTTTGATTAAAAATGAAATTATATTTTTAGTGCCCAAGTTACATACCAGCACCCCTCATTTCCTTGACTATTTGGCCTGACTTAAGAAGATAATTTATAAGTCTAGAACTTTTCAAATTTTTTAAAAACAAACACTTCTATATTGTCACCAGGGTTATGTGTAAACGGAGTGATAAAAGTAAGGACCACAGAAAGCACTGGACTCCTGTTATTTCATATGACAGAAGAGTCTCTTGGCAGAGTTATGCTGGATGAGTTAAGTAGTAACTGAAACTATCTGTCACCCCTGAAACTTTGTAATCCCACTTTTATTTATAATTGAACTGCCACCAGGAACACATTTAAACAGTTGTTTTTTCTTCTATAAGATATAAACTAACAAACTGTATCCAACTGCTACAGGGAGAATTTTTTACTTTCACAGTTGATTGAAGAATATACTATAGTGATATAAAGGAGAGAATACAGCAATAGCTACCTGCAACAAGAATATGGGATCAGTAAGCAAGAAGAAACACTATTGTACTGGTTAAAAACACTCTTATTCACAACAAAACCTAAAGCTCCTCTCTCTGGTCTTCTTATAGAACTTCCAAGACCCATTTTGCATTCTTCACTACTATATCTGGACAAAAACCAACATTAATTTACTTCATTGCTCCCTTGTCAAAATCTCCTTGGGTTTCTTCTTTTTTAAAAGCCCGATATTTTAGCACTCCCATGTCTCACATGGGCCATATTTATGTGTTGTTTTAATAAATAAACACATCTACAGCTGACACTTTGCAGTGTTCTGTTTGCTTCAGGGACAGAAATGAGGGGAGTTCTTACTGATAAGGTAGTAGCTGTGCTACTAATAACTACAGGGATTGTTTTCCTCCGTTATAAGAAACACCACCACCACCAACACATGTCTCCCAATCTGCAGTGCTACGTGCAGCAAATGAAAAAGAAGATACTGAAGGGTTTGTACAACCTCGGGGTCAAGCCTAATTTACAGTGCTGTGCTGGCATTCCCTAATTTCTCCTGGGGGGAGCCCATTGTGTGCATCTCTTCCCAAAGCTGTGATCTGTGAAGACTTGCTGGGAGCTTAAAGTTGGCCATGAAGAGTATACCACCGCAGGTTAAAAGGCAGACTTTGGCCCAGCATGGCACCATAGATAGAAGCACCATGCCCTCCCTCCACAGCAAAGACCCAAAAAACTAAGTAAAACAGAGACAAACATCATTCCTGGAACTGAAGTGCCAAATGAGGAGACAGAGAACTCAGCTAAGCACCAAATGGAATAAGAAACTCACAGAGGATGGAGAGCGAGGAAAGATATGTGAGGAAGAGCTCAACAGCTAATGCTGCATGGATCCGCCATCTTGGACTCCAGTCAGGGATCAGCAGGCAGGTAGCACAGCCCAGCAGGAGACAGAGCACCTGGTAACCAGCAATACACGCTTTCCCACCCCATTCTCTCCCCGCTCCTCTACCTCTGAGTTTCCTAGCTGGCTGCGGTGGCTCAGCCAGCCGGGAAGTGCAGCTTCTATCTGCTTGGATTTGCCCCACCTATGTTGGAGATCAGCAGACAGGGAGTATGGGAAACCAGCTTCATGAAGCTCCCAGCAGGAGACAGTGCAGCTGGTAACAAGTGATATATGCTTTCTTAACCCCCACCCTTCTTTCCCATTCCTTTGGCCCCCCTCTGCTTCCCACCAGCCGCAGTCTCTGGGCCTGGAGGCAACTGCTTTGGCCTCAGGCTGCTTGGATTTGCCCTGCCCACACTAGCTGGGCCCCTGAGCTGGTATTGCTTCTTTCCCTCTCTTTTGGTTTCTTCTGTGCCTCCTACCACCTCCCCCTCCTTTCTCTGGAACACCTGGATTCGTGTACCATCTTTGCTTCTTCTTGAAAGGCTGTGAAGCCCCGTTCAACTGGGAACCACTCCTCTGGCCCCTGACACCCTGCTGGTGGGATCCGTGGGTTTTTTTTTTTTTTTTTTTGCTTTGTTCTGTTCTGTTCGTTTGCTTTTTCTTTTCATGGCTTGGGAGCCCCCTCTAGCTGGGCCTAAGCCACTGCATGGCTTAGGAGCCACACCCCCAATCTGTGCAGCTGCATAGGTGGGATCCCTGGGAGCATTTCTTTTTTTCTTCTTTCCTTCTTTTCTCTCTCTTTTTCCCTTTCTGTCTGTCTTCATTTCTCAGTTCTCATCTCTCTACACTTAATTTCTTTTCCCGTCTCCTGAATACCTGGTGCTCTGTGACTTCTATACCCCCTCTAGCCAGGCTATACTGCACAGCTTGGGAACCACTTCCTGGTCTTAGCAGCCCCACCAGTGGGACTCCAGGACTCCTGAGGGCTTTTATTTTCCAAGTTTTTATCTAGTTTTTTTTTCTTTCTTTTTCCTTTTTACTCTTCTCCTTTTCTCAGTTTCTCATCTCTTCACTCCAAAGGCAAGCTCCCTTAGGACTCTTTTTGTTTTCTCTTTCTTTGCTTGCTTGTTTCTGGATCCTGTTTTTCTCTCCTCTTTCCCACATCCCTATTAGCTCCACACATCACAACCTCCTCCTCTTTTCTGCCTACCTGCACTGTGCATGGAACATCACCCCCCCTAGCAGCACAGGCATGGCCTACTGGAACCAGCCCAGAACTCATTCCTGGCCCGCCCCGTTGGCCCTAGTACTTGCCACAAATAACCCACCTCAGCCCTTCTTCAGCTGGACCTGCCCTGCTGTACCATGGCTGAATGACTGGCCCTGCCCATTGGATAAGGAGGTGAAAAGTATCGCAACTACAGACAAGCAAACAACAAAGAAAGCACAGGCCATCTGCTCAGACATAACCAAATAAAACAAAAAAAGGAGGACAAAACAAACAAATCTGTAATCAAGAAATGAAGAAAATAACTACTGAATGTCCCAAAGACAGCAGACAATATCAAAACATAAAAACAAAGACAGGGTGGATCCAGTAGGTGTCCAAAATAAAACACCAGATGACTTTCCAGTAGAAGAAAAGGCGCTAGAGCTACCTGACCAGGAATTCAAATTTTTACTATTCAGAACAATCTAAGAGTTGAAGCAAAAAGCAGACAAAAATGAGGAAAAAATAGATAAGTTTTTGGAAAAGGCAGACAAATTCATGGAAAATACAGACAAAGTAATGGAACAATTCAGGAAAGTAATACAAGGAACAAAATGCCAAAATCAATTCACAACTAGAAATCATACAAAAACAACAACTAGAAATCCAAAGGATAAACAACAAGATTTCAGAAATGGACAGTGTCACAGAAGGGCTGAGGAGCAGGTTTGAAACGATGGAAGACAGAATCAGTGAAACTGAAGACAAACACTTGGATACAACTCTGAGGAAAAATCAGAAAAAAGAATGAAGAAACCCTGAGAATTATGCTGGATACAATCAAAAGCAAAAATCTGGGAGTGATCAGAGTTCCAGAACAGGGAAAGAAAATGGAAAACACAGAGAGGATCATTGAAGAATTGCTGACAGAAAACTTCCCTAATATCATGAATGATGAAAAGCTGGCCATCCAAGAAGCTCTACCAACCCCATATAGGATAGACTGCAAAAGAAAAACACCAAGGCATATCATAATCACACTCACTAAAAGCAAAGACAAAGAAAAAACCCTGCGAGCAGCTCAAGAAAAACAAAAAGTCACATACAGAGGAGAAACAATAAGACTAAACTCTGATTATTTGGCAAAAACCATGTAGCCAAGAAGGCAATGGGATGACATATATAAAACCTTGAAGGAAAAAAAAAAAATGCCAGCCAAGAATAATATACCCTGCAAAACTTTCATTCAAATATTATGGTAAAATTAGGACATTTCCAGGTAAACAGAAATTAAGGAAATATGTAAAAACCAAACCAAACTTACAAGAATTATTAAAGGGAGTCCTTCGGTCTGAGAACAAACAATATTAGACCACAGCCTGAATCTAGGATGAAAGACTGTACCACTCAGATACCAATCTAGGAAATGAACCCTCAAGGACTATCCAAAACCAAAAGAACTGCAACAGGGAACCAGAAAGGTTAATCTGTAAGTGACAACAACGTCAGAACAATAAAAGAGGGAATAAACGGTATAGGTATAGAACTCTCTAATGGAGAAGAAGGCAAGGTGATACCAAGTAATAATAGCCTTAAAAGATAAGGGTAAATATCAAGGTAATCACAAAGTTAACAAACCTAAGCATCGAATTAAAGAAAAACATAAAGTCTCAATAAAAACAAAATCTACAAAAACAAAAGAAATGAAAAAGAAATCCACAAACAAAAGGATCTCATCACAGGACATTATGCTGAGTGAAGTCAATCACAAAGGGACAAATATTGTATGAGACCACCACTGTAAAAACTCATGAAAACGTTTACAGACAAAAAGAAACAATCTTTGATGGCTACGAGGGTGGGGGGGGGGTGAGGATGGCAAAACACTTAATAGACAAAAGGTAAGCAAGCGGTAACTTTGGCGAAGGGTAAGATAGTACACAATACTGGGGAAGCCAGCACATCCTGTACAAGGCAAGGCCATGGTAGCATCCAAACTCCCTGAAGGACAAAATTGCTGGGCTAATGGCTGTGGGGACCATGGTCTCAGGGAACATCTAGCTCAACTGGCATAACAGAGTTTATAAAGCAAACGTTCTACATTCTACTTTGGTGGGTAGCATCTGGGGTCTTAAAAGCCTGTGAGCGGCCATCTAGGATACTCCAATGGTCTCACTCCTGGGGAAGCAATGAAGAATGAAGAAAACTAAAGATGCAAGGGAAAGATAAGGCCAAAGGACTAATGGACCACATCTGCCATGGCCTTCACCAGACTTAGTCTAGTACAACTTGATGGCACCTGGCTACCACCACTGCTTTGACAGGGATCACAACAGACAGTCCTGAACAGAGCTGGAGAAAAATGTAGAACAAAATTCTAACTCAAAAAAAAAAAAAAAGACCAGACCTGCTGGCCTGACAGAGACTGGAGAAACCCTGAGAATATGGCCCCCGGACACCCTTTCAGCTCAGTAATTAGGTCACTCTTGAGGTACACCCTTCAACTTAAGATTGAACAGGCCTATGGAACAAAACAAGACTAAAGGGACGCACCAGCCCTGGGGCGGGGACTGGAAGGCAGGAGGAACAGGAAAGCTGGTAATAGGGAACCCAGGGTTGAGAAGGGAGAGTGTCGACATGTTGTGGGGTTCTTAACCAATGTCATACAAGAATGTGTGTACTAATTGTTTGATGACAAACTAGTTTGTTCGTTAAACCTTCATTTAAAGTTCAACAAAAAGAAAAAAAGAGTAAAAAATAAAGTGTTAAAAAGAAAAAAACAAAAAGAGTATATACCACCACAGAAATTGGTAAATACTACAAATCATTATCTGAACGCTGGTTCTTAAAACATTACCAGCACACCACTGCCTGTAAGGGGTTTTTGAGCTATACTTCTGGTTTTATATGATACTAGACTATGGCCAGGTAGGATTGTGTGAAATAAAAATGTTTTGCCTTGAACCAAACTGTTGTCTGTCAGTGATTGACAACATGGAATCCACCTAATTGGGGCAAAGAGGAAAAGAGCAATATTTGGAGAAAACTGTGGACAAGGAAGACAGATTATTTTCAGAAAAAAATTATCCTAGTTGGGCCCCTTAGAAATAGTAATTATAAACAAATCTCTATTATCTCACAGATGGGCCAAGGGCTGAGGGCTGCAGAGACATGAGCTGTCAAGATAAACTAAACAAAACAGAAAGCAAATTAAAAAACTCCTTCGAAATGGAAAAAAAAAAAAAATACATTAAGTCAAAGTCATATTTATTTTGGCATTTTGAATATGCAAGTGAGTTGACTGCACAGGTCATGCAAAAAATCCTCAGTTCTTTTTGCACATAAGTCAGTATCTACTGGAGCCCTGGCGGTGCAGTGGTTTAGAGCTCAGCTGCTAACCAAAAAGGTTGGCAGTTCGAATCCACCAGCCACTCCTTGGAAACCCTATGGGGCAGTTCTACTCTGTCCTTTAGGGTTGCTCTGAGTCAGAATTGACTTGATGGCAATGTTTTTTGTTTGTTTGTTTTAGTATCTACTGAGCAATGTTTTCCTCAGTTGAGGGGTTTAGTGTTTTGTGTGTGTGTGTGTTTTAATAAACAAGTTTAATTCTAGCATAGACTGGAATGACTATTGACTGAACGTGAGAGGCTGAGGAAATAACTAGAAAGAAAAGGTATATATCAGGATTTCATAGACAAGGTAAGACTAGGCAGATCAAAGAGAAAATGATCTTGTACAAACTGATGAGTTCATTACTCCTAAGTGCTTATCAAAAGTAGGCATTTCAGAGATACAAAAGTGATTTCAAAGTAAAAGTCATTTTCAACAGAAGTCTTAACACCTTTTGCACTATCATTTCATTTCCCTAAGCCTTTCACTTGCTTCTTTATAGTTGTAAATTACTATTCTTTTAAAATTATGTGGCTACTTTAAGTTGGTCCATATCCTCTATTTCTGAAAGGTAGGAATCATCTATTTCAACCTTCCTGTGAGAAGCCAGGAAACCCTGGTGGTGTAGTGGTTAAATGCTACAGCTGCTAACCAAAAAGGCTGGCAGTTCAAATCCACCAGGTGCTCCTTGGAAACTCTACTGGGCAGTTCTACTCTGACCTATAGGGGTCACTATGAGTGGGAATCGCCTCGATGGCAACAGGTTTGGTTTTGGTTTGGGTGAGAAGCCAAGAACTAAATGCCACGTAGGTATCCTTGGAAGACAATCAGATAATCTTTACATGGATTTCATGCAGAATAATCTCTTTAACAATGCTCATTGTTAGTCATACTTACAAATTAATTCTGTCTCTCAGTCTACTTGTAAGATCTGAAAGCACTTTATTTTTCTTCACATCAAATTTGGTCTGCGCAGTCTTTTCATTTTATTTTTTCCAGAAAGCTTTATCAGTTAAAAAAAAGAGAGAGAGAGAGAGAGAGACCTGAGGGTATTTTCTTATTGCAGAGAGTGACGGTACAGAATGTGCGTAAGTGCCCACGCAGAAAAGTTAACAATATTCTACAAGGGGTCTATTTTTAGACTAATAGAACTAGTTTATGCAAAAGCAAATCTGTACTGCAAAAAGATCTTTAAATGTTTGAAATAATTCTGTATAAATTTTAAGAGAAAAGTAACCTTTTCTCTTCCCACATTGGGTCTAAAATAAGTGAATTCAAAGGCTTAGCCACTTTGCAAAGACTAATTGCTCGTATTGATCATGACCTAAATTTGCTTCTGCACAGTTTATAGAGCTGCATTAGGCGCTGGGCCCAAAACCCCTGGAGCAGAAAATCCACAACCATCCTAATGACATTACAAAATGGGGGGGGGGGAATAATTATTTACATTTATTATTGTGGAGACAAAGATCATTTGGTTGGTAGACCAGATAGCTAGGTCTTCACTAGTTAATACTGCATTAAAATATGCTACTTCAAAAGCCAAGAATTTTCCCATTGGGCTTTGCCAGGCCATGATTTCAGTTTACCTAGAGAAGACAAATTTCTCAGTGTAAACACAAGCTCATTTTCTACATCTATTCAATAAATCGGGATTATGCTTAATAATCACAAAGAGACATGCTGATTTCCTTCCATGGTGGTGTTTCTAAATGCCAATAAACCTGTAGAGAGAGGAAAACACTCCACCTGGGGTCCTAATACTGAGATAAAAAGCCAACAGCCTTTTCTTTTTTAATATAAAAGTGAAATCACACATGCCTTTGTTAATGGTAGGCATGGAATCTGCCTTTCTGCTGCACAGAGCTGTAATTCGGGGAACTCATCATGCTCATGCATGCCACCATGGGTACAGCGTTCCTGGAGGAAATGCATACACAGCTTTGGTGGAAGAAAGCTGCCCACTAGACGAGCCATGAATTACATGTGCCCTGTGGCCAGCCTGGTGAGGGAGGTAGAGATTCTTCCCTCCTCCCAGCCTGCTCCTGTGTGCCTCTGACGCTTTGAATGACACATATGAGATCACCTAATGAGCCAGACTGTGTACTCCCCTAGTCATTCTTTTCTTGTCATCGATGACTATGTATTTTATTTGTAAGTGTATTATTGAAGAGATTGTTTCTTGGCAATTCCTACTTGTTATTGATATGGTTTTTAAAATTTTTATTTCATTAAGAATTCCTCAGAGAGCGAAGCTTTTTTTTTTAATTACTAGAGAATATTATTTTTAAAAGTGTTAGTTTCAAAGCACACGTTTTAATAAAATTATATCACATTAATTCAGTCATGTGCCACATAACATCCATCTGGGCAATATTAGACCGCATATATGCCTATGGTCCCATAAGGTTACAACAGAGTTCAGAAATCCCGATTAGAGAACGGCACATAGTGAGCGTAAACAGACGTAGTGAACTGTTCAGCAGCTTCTCACAGGCAACATGTGTATCTCATGGCTCTTGTGAAACTATTCCCGTGAAATTTTCTCTGAAATACCACCCAAGTTTTTCTGCTTATCCTCTCTGCTGCCACCCCAGCCCAGCCAGCCATCATCATTGTCCAGGATTATTCCAGAAGCCTCCTCCTGGCCTCGCAGATGTCCCGAAGAGTTCCTTCACACCATGGCCAGAGAGCTTTAAAAAAAAAAATCATTCTCCCCACCCCAACACCCTCTACAACTTCCCATTGCCCTTGAAATAAAATCTAAGCATTTTTCCCTGATTACAGGGTCCTGCCTATGGTGTGTACACAACATCCAAATCACATGAAATAAAATGTGACATAATTTTATTAAGTTACATATGTGTTCATGTATATTTTTTAAATGTGATGTAATTACATATGTATATAAAATATATACGGAAACCCTGGTGGCCTAGTGGTTAAGAACTACAGCAGCTAACCCCAAAAGGTCAGCAGTTCGAATCCACCAGGCGCTCCTTGGAAACCCTGTGGGGCAGTTCTACTCTGTCCTATAGGGTCGCTATGAGTTGGAATCGACTCAACTGGCAACGGGCTTTTTTTTTTTTTTTTAGTATATAACATATATAATAATACAGGGTAACTATGAGTCAGAACTGGCTGGACAGCACCTAGCAACAACATACATGTTTGTTGAAAAATTTTAATTTGGATAAAAACCAAAACCAAACCCATTGCCATTGAGGTTGATTGTGACCTGCAGCAACCCTATAGGACAGAGTAGAACTGCTCCACAGGGTTTCCAAGGAGCGGTTGGTGGTACCCAAAACCCAGTGCCGTGAGTCGCTAGTGGTAGGTTGTCTAAAAATTAAACATTGTTACTTATTTAATCTGTCATAAATTTTTAATAAAACCTTGTGCCCAGGTTTGGAGCTATGAAGAAATAGAAACTTCCTGTCCACTTCTAAGGACTACAGTTTTCTTCTCTTAGAAATACAAATAGAGTTTTTTTTTCCTGAGAAATAATATTCAACTATTATCGGAATAAACAAAGTCTATTCACAATAGTTATTTTCATTTGAAATATTTCAAAACATATCTATCCTATATGAAATATATTTAAAAGATACTAATGGCATAAAAGAATTTTATTAATCCCCTAATTTAGAAAGAGTAGCTAGAAAGAATCTACTTCACATAAAACCCTCTTACCAAAAGTTACTTTTTTTTTTCTCTCCATGGAGATGTATTTGAGACTGATATTTTTCCTTTAAACAATTGCTTTGTTATATTTAGAACATCAAAATATGTTTTCCATAATGAAAGATAAAAATGAATTTTTTCCTATATTTTATACGGTTCTATAAGTTTCATGACTGCATTATGAATTTTGTGATAAACTGATGAGACCTGACAAAACGATCATATTTCTAAATGTTCTTTCAATCTAAGAATTCATACCAAAGAAGTCTTTATATAAATTTTACTTCATATAAAGCCTGAATCCTAAATGATGAAAACCACAGATATAGTTCTAATTATACTTTTGCAAGTCCTCATGTAGTACTTACGTAAGATTTAATTACAACAAAAATATATCTACCGTCTTCATCGCTAACACCCTTATCTACGCTACCACTATCTCTTTAACGGACAACTTTAATAACCTCCTAACTCCTCTCCATTTTCATTTTTCTCCTTTATAATCCATTCTCCACAGAGTAGCCTTAGTGATCTTTCTTAATCACAAACACATCATGTCATATTTGAGTTTTAAATCCTTCCAAGGCTCTAAGCATAATGTTTACTCTTTTCTTCCTTTTCTGTGGCTAAATGTCTCTCATTTTTCAGGATTCAGTTTAAATGCAACTTCCTCCCAGAGGCGCATTCTGAGCCTCCAGAGCGTTGACTAAGAACCTGTTACAGTCTCACAGAATGCTGTAGGCCTCCTTCAGTGATACAGTGACCCCTACAATTACTCATTTGTTGTTTATCTCTTCTAAAAGCAAGCAAGCTTCCTGAGGGTACAAAATTTGTATCTATATCCCAAACCTAGCACAGGGCCCAGCCCATTTCTTGCATGACTAAATCACCACAAAGATAAACAAAACACAATGAAAGGATTCATGGTAAACAGATGACAAAGAGGGAGAAGTAATCAAAATCAGATGACATAATTAACTAATTCGACAGCACTGGGGAATTAACTAATTGGAGAAAGAATTCAGCAGTACCTTTGGTTTAGTATATAACTTTTCTTTCAGGCTATAAAAGAGCTCTTATTTATAGAATTTACTAAGGGTGTTGGGGGGACTCATTTTGTTACAATCCCTCTCCCATTGTCCTCAGAAAACTTTTTAAAAACAGACAAACTGGACTTGAATTTCTGCTTTGTTCTAAAGCGCCTGATGAGTCAATTGACTGAGTAAAAGGAAGTAGAAAGGTTCTCAATGTACAAGAATCATGGATTTAACAAGTTCAACTTCAAAAGAAAGAATGGGACTATTGTAAACATATCATCTGAGAGCTAATGCAATTTTTTCTTCCCCCCAAACAGCCAGGTCTTAGAATACTGGAGTAAACTTAATTTCATCCTTAAAAGCAGAAGCTATGTTTGGAATATACTTATCCTGCAATAGCAACTAGTCAGAACTTCACTCTCTGTACTGTCCCTGAAGGCATGCTTCCAGAACACAACTGTACCAGACTTTGCAAAGGTAGCCTCTTTCTCGCTTCCCTTTCTATAATTGTGTAACAACATTGTGTGCCTTTGCAAGGAAGCCCCATTTAAACCGAGGAGAAGGCAGCCAAGTAAAGATCTGGAAGGAGCAAATTCCACGCAAAGGAAAAAGCAAGTGTTCCCTAAGGTGGGAGTATGGAATCAAATGATGCCAGTGTGGCTACTGCCAACTGAGCCATGAGGTTAAAGCTGTAGGCAAATGCTAAATCATGGGCTTTCTAAGCTTGGGAGACATCCAGGGTATGTTTTAGGAAAAGAGCTGACAGAAGATGCAGATGAACGGCATTGGAGAAGAGAGGAGAAGACAGGAATCAACTTCTCTTTGAAGAAAGGCACCGATATTCCCAATTCCAGGAAAGGAAGCTTTCATCAGTTCACACTTGAAGGGTGATGTAAAATTACACAGTGTAATAGATTTTGATATCTTCCTTTATGGATGTTCGCTTTAAATTTCTAATGTTTGTCATTTGTGTAGTTTCCTGCCTGCACTGACGGCTCTGCAGAGGAATAGAATTGGAAATCAAAGCTATCAAGTACATTGTTACATTCAAGCGAGATTCACCAAGAACTGAACGACTCCACACTCCTGGCTTTACAATATGGCTTCTCTGGAGCATGTCGCGGAGAAGGCTGGGCCGGACGCAGGCCTGGACTGGGTTTCCGTCCTGGGACACATCCAACTCTGCCTGGAATTCATATTCAATCTCATTTTTTATGTGTCCTTTATATTTTCCAAATTATGCATAAATTATTGAAACTAGGTCAGAAATTAAATCATCAGTTAAGTAAAGTTAAAAATTTCTGACACCTTTGCAATTTGCCCCATCCAAATACAAAGGCTTCGGAAGCTTTTTAGTAGTACTTAAGTTGACCAACATGACTACTCTCTGAAACGGTACACAAACAATAGCTTTGGGGACAAAAGAGTTAAAGACTGGACTAACACCAATTTGAATTCTGGAATATAGGAGAAGTCTAACTTAACCAGAAAAAAAATGAAACAGCTTTATGGGTTTTGGTTTAAAAAGATATGATTATAGCAACAACTAGATCTTGCAGGATTTTATAAATAAATAAGTTTTGATAATATTTGGAGGAAAATATGACTCTTGTTGGTGTTTTATAAATACTGGCTGAGAAAATGAAATAATGAAAGAACTTGAGAAAGCTAAGAGAAAAACTGCTAAAATCCAGAGTTTTATCTATTTTGATTTATAGTAGTGCATCACCTTTCTATCTGTTTTGGGTAAATTTCTGAAAGTTCAGGTAAACTCAGTGACACCTCCAACAATAATGATTGTGAATGACTTGAATCCAAAAGCTAATGCGAATATCTGGAAATTTAACAGGATAATACAGAGGTAGAAGATAAATTTTCAGGAGCTGTTCTTCAGAAGATTTTTCTTAATATGTATTTTTAAAACATTGAAACTAAAGTTGAAATATTGAAACCTCTCTTGTTATTGGTAAAAAATACAGAGATAAAGGGATTGAAATATATATTCTTCAATTATAAAACCATTAGCTTTGCTACATATGAAAGATCTCAAATTGGATTTGTTAATTCAAGGCCAAATCAATTTTTAAACTGTTCAGAACTAACTCCAATAAAGACTTCCTATTAATAATCATATATATATATGTATGTATGTATATATATGATGGTATTTAAAACATAGCCTAGTGTTTTACTTAACATTTTCCAGATTTACAAATTATTTTTGAGCCAAAATCTAGCAATGAAAAACTCTACCTATAAGAGTTATTTTGAATTTGAATTGCAATCCTACTTTTATTTTTAACCAAAATCAAAGCTATATATATCAGTTTTGGAATGTTAGGCTATCTTCTACTACTTACTAATGAGGGTACTTACAAAGATCATTTGAAGAAAAAGAAAAAAATACAGAAAAACTGAAATTGCTGTCGCCAAGTGATTGGCTCTATTACAGAGGCAGGAATACAGTAAAGAAAGGTAAAATGTGTTATCACAGATATTCTATGTGTATTTGCAGAAACCCAAATTAAACAGTTCCTATCCAAGAGTCACAAGACATAGTATATGAGGGGCCATAAAAAATCTATTCAGCATCATAGCAATACTCTGCTTGTCTCTTTGGTTGACTTCCCTGCTTTGTGGGGCTGGCAGAATACATATGTGCTCAGCAGGCACTGTGCTAGTGTCAGGGTAGCTCAGAGGGCAGTGCAGAGCGGACAGTGGACGTTAGCCAGGCTCCTTCAGTGGGTATTCGACAACTGTGAATTAAATACTGCATCAAATGTCCTGGGAGACACTGGGCTTCAGCTGTGAACGGAACAGGCAAGATCCCCATTCTCATGGGCATTACAGTAAAGGAGACAGATATCAAATAGTCGCACTCATGTATAAATTATTACAAACTGAAAAAGGGCCATGAAGAGGCATTACAGCAAAGCAGACAGATAGCAAATAGTCGCACTCGTGTATAAATGATTACAAACTGAAAAAGGGCCATGAAGAGGCATTACAGTAAAGGAGACAGATATCAAATAGTCGCACTCGTGTATAAATTATCACAAACTGAAAAAGGGCCATGAAGAGGTAGTCCGTAAGAAAATATAAGGAAGGAAACTGACCTAGCCTGCGTACAGGCAAGGCTTCCAAGAATATTACGTTTAGGGAATGAAATGAAACTTGTCTATTCTTAATTTTAAAAAAACAAAACAAACAAAAAATGCTGCTTGCCATATAGACTTTATTTGCAAAGTTTCATATATTCGTCATTTTTCAAAGTACCGGACGTTTACTACATGAACGGTGCCTACACAGCACTGCCAGCAATGCAGAGATGAAGGTGGCGTAACCCACACTTTCAATATGTTCACTGATTAGTCGGACAGAAGGACCTATACTACGAAGTACATGCAGACTGTTCTGAGATCTGACAGAGGAGCAAATAAAAGCCAGAAGGAGTGCAGGGGGAAGGGGAGGTGACTCTCATGGAGGTCCCTTAGCACACGCTCACACTCTTGTCATTCTTTTAGTAAACTAACCTTATTTCTGGCTTCTTATGGATGTACATTGATTTCATCTTCCTCATCACTTTTAAAATTGTACAATATTGTATGCACATGCATTTTGTGAGATATCTTAAAACTTTACAGAAAGAGAAGGGGGCAAAAGTAAATACATATTAGCAGAAACTTAGGAAAGAAGAAACAGAAGGACCAGGAAGCCTTCTTTCTGCAACAATGCTTTCCAAGCCAAGAGAACCATACAAACATGGAAAAAGGAATTGTTGTTAGGTGCCATCGAGTCAATTCCAACTGAAAGGGACCCTATGTACAACAGAAAGAAACATTGTCTGGTCCTGTGCCATCCTTAGAATCGTTTTTATGCTTAAGCCCATTGTTGCAGCCACTGTGCCAATCCATCCCATTGAGGGTCTTCCTCTTTTCCACCAACCCTCTACTTTACCAAGCATGATGTCCTTCTCCAGGAACTGATCCCTCCTGATAACATGGCCAAAGTATGTGAGACATAGTCTTGCCATCCTTGCTGCTAAGGAGCATTCTGGTTGTACTTCTTCCAAAACATTTCGTTCTTTTGGCAGTCCATGGTATATTCAGTATTCTTCGCCAACACCACAATTCAAAGGCATCAATTCTTCTTCAGTCTTCTTTATTCATCGTCCAGCTTTCACATGCACAGGAGGTGACTGAAAACATCATGGCTTGGGTCACGCCCACCTTAGTCTTAGTGCTTTTCAACACTTTAAAGAGGTCTTTTGTAGCAGATTTGCCCAACGCAATGCGTCTTGATTTCTTGACTGCTGCTTCCGTGGGTGTTGATTGTGGGTCCATGTAAAATGAAATCCCTGACGGCTTCAATCTTTTCCCCGTTTATCATGATGTTGCTTATTGGTCCACTTGTAAGTATTTTTGTTTTCTTTATGTTGAGGTGTAATCCATACCGAAGGCTGTGGTCTTTGATGTTCATCAGCAAGTGCTTCAAGTCCTCTTCACTTTCAATAAGCAAGGTTGTGTCATTTGCGTAACGCAGGTTATTAATGGGTCTTCCTCCAATCTTGATGCCCCATTCTTCTTCACATAGTCCAGCTTCTCGGATTATTTGCTCAGCATACAGATTAAACAGGTATGATGAAAGGATACAACCCTGACACACACCTTTCCTGACTGTAAACCACACAGTACCCCCTTGTTCTGTTCAAATGACTGCCTCTTGATCTATGTACAGATTCCTCATGAACACAAGTATTCTGGAATTCCCATTCTTTGCAATATTATCCATAATTTGTTGTGATCCACAGAGCTGAATGCCTTTGCATAGTCAATAACACAAAGGATGACATCTTTCTGGTATTCTCTGCTTTTAGCTAGGATCCATCTGACATCAGCAATGATATCCCTGGTTCCATGTTCTCTTCTGAACCTTACCTGAATTTCTGGCAGTTGCCTTTCGATACACTTACTGCAGCTGCTGTTGAATGATCGTCAGCAAAATTTTGCTTGCGTGTGATATTAGTGATATTGTTTGATAATTTCTGCGTTTGGTTGGATCACCCTTCTTAGGAATAGGCATAAATATGGATATCTTCCAGTCAGTTGGCCAGGTAGCTGTCTTCCAAATTTCTTGGCATAGATGAGTGAGGACTTCCAACACTGCCTTCATTTGTTGAAACATCTCAGTTGGTATTCCATCAATTCCCGGAGCCTTGTTTTTCGCCAATGCCTTCAGAGCAGCTTGGACTTCTTTCTTTAGTACCATAGGTTTCCTGCTCATATACCTCCTGTAATGGTTGACCATTGACAAAGTCTTTTTGGTGTAGTGTCTCTGTGTATTCCTTCCATCTTCTTTTGATGCTTCCTGAGTTGTTTAATATTTTACCCATAGAATCCTTCAATATTGCAACTCTAAGGCTTGCATTTTTTCTTCAGTTCTTTCAGCTTGAAAAATGCCAAGGGTGTTTAAAAAAGGAATGGAGACAGGGAAATATAAGGGATGTATTGGGAAAGAAGATACTGTTGGTAAATTGGATTACAAGGTTCTTGGGAGATCATATAGGGCAGTAGGTTTGCAGAAACAGGTTGATTTAAAAGAAATAGTGGACCTAGAACGGTAGACATAAAGGGCATTGGTGGTTCAGTGGTTGAATTCTCGCCTTCCATAAGGGAGACCCTGGTTCAATTCCTGGCCAAGGCACCTCACGCACAGCCAACACTAACCAGTCAGCGAAGGCCTGTGTGTTGCTATAATGCTCAGCAGTTTTCAAAAGAACTTCCAGGCTAAGACAGACTAGGAAGGATGCCTGATGAGCAACTGCCAAAAATCAGCCAAAGAATACTCTGTGAATTACTCGATGAATCACAATGGTCTGATCCTCAACTGATCATGGGGTTGACAGAGGATCTGGAGTGATTTGTTCTGTCGTGCATGGGGTCACCATGAGTCTGAGGCCAATGTGAATGGAACTCAAACCGTAGACAAAGGAGTTCAGATGCGAGTGTCTATCCTTTTGAGCCTCATGTGACTCACCTGCGACCAGTGAAGTGGTGATCAAATTTGTATTTGAGGAAGATAATTCTGGTGGCAGTGTTAAGTGCCAGAGCATGGATCAGATAGATAGAGTTTGGCAATTAATTAAATGTGAGGCACAAGGGAGAGGATAAAGAAGTTCCCAGGGTTTCTATCCTGGACCACTGGGAAGATGGCGAGTGATGTTTTAACTGAGATACAGCAAATAGGAGGATAATTATGGAGGAGGGATGATGGGCTCCACTTCAATCATGCAGAGTTCAAGCTGCCAGCAGAATATCCAGGACTGGAATTTCTATAAGAGGTTAGAGTACAAAGATTTGGTGGCCATTTACACCCAGAAAACCACCCCCAAAAATTGGAGATAAAACAAAACAAAACCCGTTGCCGTCGAGTTGATTCCGACTCAGAGTAGAACTGCCCCATAGGGTTTCCAAGGACTGGGTGGTAGATTTGAATTGCTCACCTTTTGGTTAGCAGCCATAGCTCTTAACCACTGTGCCACCAGGGTTTCCAGTAGGGAGAAAATATTGAATGAGGAAAAGGTGAGCCAACAATTATTTCCCAGAGCCTCATAGTTGCTGCAATACATGGAAAGTGACAAAACTTTGGGGAGAAAGATGTGAAACCCATTATTGAGGAGGCTCATGGCCTATTTGAGATGCATCCTGCAACTGAGGAAGAAACCAGAACCCAACAGGATCCTAAGTAAGAGGATTACCAATGAAAACTGAGCTTCTGGCTCCACAATGCCATGGCAATTCTAAGTAAGTACTGTAATGTGTCCACTTTAAGAGCTCAGCTGTTAACCAAAAGGTTGGTGCTTCAAGTCCCCCAGAAGGGTCTCAGAAGAAAGGCCTGACAATGTACTTCCAAAAGATCACAGCCACTGAAAACCCTAAGGAGCACAGTTCTACTCTGATGCACACGGGGTCACCATGAGTCAGAATTGATGAGAACAGGGTTGGTTTTGGGTTTGGGTAATGTGCCCACTAAACAATTGGTAGTTAACACTAGAGAATATACCTGAATAACGCATTAGTCAGATGTCACCTTTTAATTATATTAGAATTATCATTGATAATACTGTAAAAATTCCCTAACCTTAAAAATGAAACTTATCAAATTTAATAGGCCAAAAGACTGGGGCAGGAATGTTAGCGGATTGATAGGCCCTCAGTTTACCATATTGTATTGAAAATTTCTCATTTTGCAGTTTTTTTTTTTTTTTAATTACATCTTAACCATGATCTAATTTGCCAGAATTTCAGCATGATTAAAAGTGTTTGGCTTTAAGGTACAACTCACCTTTCTTCTCAAACTAGTTAAAGTTATAAATCAAATGATTTCTTACATCCCGGAGTTTTCTCAATGCAAGATTTAAAATTAATTAAGAAATTTAATATCATTCTTGAGATAATGCCATTCTCACTTACTTGCATTGAAGTGGTAGATAAGGGCAAACACCAAACATCCTGTGGTTCAGGCAAAAGCAAGCATTGTGGTAGGAGGCAGGACAGGAAATGAACAGGTTGAGAAGGAAGTAGGACCTGACCCAAGGTTTCATCCTTCCAATGATGGGAGGTGCAGCTGCGGTACAAGGGGTGGTGCCCTAGATGACAGGACCTACTCCTCACCTACTATTTTTATTGGGAACGAAGGATGAGAGGCGCATTTTACACACACCTGTGAAAGTGGAAAATGGTGAAAAAATTCACCTGAATCTGGATGCAAGCGCTTGATAATTCTGCACAGACCTTCTTCCCTTGGGGAGGTGGGGTCACCTGCTGGACCTGGAGGCAGCAGGTCTTTGTCTCCTCTGCATTCACACGTCTCTACCAGAGTAGGGTAAAGAAGCAATGATTGCAAGCTAGTTACCATCATTGTTTCTATCAATTTTAATATGCACATTTTAAAAACATTTTAACATCTATGAAATAAGGATGCTTCTGACAATGACATGTCAGCTTAATTAGAAACATTTTTTTTTTCTTACTCAGTGGTACAAAATAGTGTATCTTGCAACTGGTATCATACTAGATTTGGTGAATTAAGGTAATTGGGAATAATTCTGGTTATGCCAGAAGTGTGTCAGATGTGTTAATATCATCTGGCATGTGTGCACTGCAGGAAAAATGTTTAAAACCATTGCCTTAGAATAATCGCCACATATACATGGAGAATCTCAGACTTCTGGACTTGCCTTCAGGAAATAAAGCCATTAAAAAATATATATTTTAAGGGAAAACAATCTAAGTAGATTAGCTTGAGAATATGGAAGAGATGGGGAGAAAGTAAGGGACTCTGTTGAAACCTCAGAGGTAGTTCCTTCTCCTGAGAATGTTGGCATATGCTCAACAAGCTTTGTAAAGAGGCGAGAAGGGACTCCTGGTTGAAAAAAACATTTTGCAAGAGCTTTAAAGGAGACCATACAGCATAATGCTAGCTTGATTATGTGGGCAAATAACTTTATTCTTCAGAAAGTCCTACATTTCAATACATTTTTAATTGTCCATGTTGGCATCTTCATCACCCAAACACAGACGTTAAAATTATGGGCATACTTCCTTCTAGTCTTAGTTTCATAATCATATTTTATATTATTACTATATACATTCACAGTTTTGTATCTTGTGTCTATTTAGTTACAACTAGGTTACAGGTATTTTCCGAGTAGTCTTCAGTCTTTGTTAACTACTGTCCTTAATGGATACATAACAAATGAATAAAATCTCTTACATGAATGTACTGTATTTTACATGTGATTTTCCCTATTGTTCCCAAAGTTGGGCAATATAAGACTATGACATTATATTCACGTTTTATGAAATATTTCTTTAGGCAGAATTGAAGAAATAAGATTTACAGTATCATTGGGTATAAACTTCAGTATGGCTTTTGTACAGCAAGGATACCAGTTATTTGTGTATGATTTATAATGGTACAAATTCTATTTTAACTCTAGCTCCCAAAACCCACTAGTGATGAAAATAAGTAGTCCTGGTAGTGCAATGGTTAAGCACTCGACTGCTAACTGAAAGGTGAGTGGTTCAAACCCACCAGTCACCCTGCAGAAGAAAGATGTGGTAGTCTATGTTCATGAAGATTACAGCCTTGGAAGCCTTTTGGGGCAGTTCTACTCTGTCCTATAGGGTTGCTATGAGTCAGAATTGACTTGCCAGCACACAAAAACAAGTGATGAAAATTGGCTTTACTTTTATTTTTGGCCTTGTTGTAATAGATGAGAAATTTAACCTAATTTACATTTCTTTGATTAATTATAAGGCTGACTAAATTCCCATGTTTGTTTATACCCGTTTCCTGTTTTATGAATTGCCTGTCCGTGTCTATGCCCATTTGTATAGATGTACTTTAGTTTTCATGAATGTGAAATTATAATCTTTTTGCATAATACATATACTATGGAACATTCTGTTGCATGCCTTTTTTATTTGGACATTTTTTGATATATGGAAAATGAAGAGTTTTTTATATTAAACATAGTCCTTTATTTTTTTAAAGCTTAGAAAGTTTTTTCTTCATCCTTCAGAAAGCTGATAAATATTTAATCAAGTTTTCTTCAAATGTTCTAAAAAAAAAAAAAAAAGAAATAGCTCCTTAGGTCTTAAGGGACTTATTTTACTGTATGTTAGGAGATGAGGGTTTATGTTGATTTCTGCTAGCCAATTATTCTAATATCGTATATTGAATATTCTCTTCCTCATAGATTTATGATAATTCTAGTAATACAGTTAGTCCCTGACTTACCATGGGGTTCTGTTCCAATCACGCCATCGTAAATCAGTTCTGATGTAAGTCGAATATTTCCATTTAAAAAAAATTTTTCACTATTATTGCCTCTTATTATCAGTATCTTTATAAATCTGATCTTTATTTGTCTTGAGGGTTGAAAACCTTGTATATTAACTTACAGATATATTTTAATACATGCATATTACTAATGATAAGATGTACAAAAAAAAACCCAGATGGTCATAAGTACAGTTCATCACGTCATAAATAGAGGACTGCCTGTACATTACATTTACAGATTAGGGCCTATTTCTGGGCTACTTAACAATAACAGATGACTTAATTACTGCCGTGCAAATGTCTGTGATGTTCACTTATTACCTAGGTACTCATTTTTATGTATTTACATATTCTCTTCAGCATTTCTGATGAGTTTGAGAAATACTTCAGTTCTTTTTTTAAAAAAAAAAAGATGTTTGTATAGTTGTTTTATAATGAACCTATCAAACTGCAAGAATGTAAAGAGCTACAGTGTGTACATTCCCTTTCAGAAGTGTTTTAAGATTTCACAGTATATTTAAATGAATTACATATAATTCTTATTAAAATAATTCCTGTATATTTTACATGGAGCCCTGGTGGTGCAATGGTTGAAAGCTCCGCTTAACCAAAAGGTCAGCAGCTCTAATTCAGCAGCTGCTCCTTGGAAGCCATATAGAGCAGTTCTATTCTGTCACAGAGGGTGGCTATGAGTTGGAGTCAACTTGATGGCCATGGGTGTGGTTTGGTATGTATTTTACAGAATTTTGTAACTATAAGTAAAATTTTTTTTCCATTTTACATTCTAAAATCATGTTCATGAAAATTACAATTGATTACTGAACATCTTATAACTTGCCAAGTTATCAAAATTTCATTAATTGCCATTTTTAACAGTTGATTCCTTTTGGTTTACAAGATATATAACAGGACAATATCTTTTATAACAATATATTTAACTGTTTCTTTCTAATATTTACTACCTGTTTTCCTATTTTTCTTATTGCACTGTCAGAACTTTTTAAAAGAATACTAAGCACCATTATCGCATTTCTTATTTTAAAACCAGTGCTTCCAGTAGTTCATGGGTAAATTATAGCTAATTGATTTCAGTGTATGTTGAACCAGGGCAGTGATTGCTCTTAATTTCTATGTGTAAGGCAAATGTTTGTTACAGTTGCCACAGCGGCATTGCCACTTTGTTAATCATATTTCTATTTATTTGATATAAAGGATTTACTTCAGAATACTAGCAAGGTGGGAAATACAGGAAACATGAAGGCACTAGACAAATGATAAGTGTCACTTCACTATTATCCTCACAGTTTTGTACTAAGATTTTGTTCTGCTCATCTCTTTTATTAGGCTTTGAGTAAAATTTGATTAGAAATTCCTCTGTGGCTTCTAATTGAAAAGCTGACAGTTCGAATCCACCCAGAGGCACCTTGGAAGAAAAGCCTGGTGATCAATTTCCAAAAGATCACAGCCATTGAAAACTCTATGGAGCATAGTTTGACTGTGACACACATGGGGTCGCCATCAGTCTGAGTCAACTTGACGTCAACTGGTTCAGTGTCCTTGGATGGTAGAAATGGTTAATGCAATTGGCTGCTATCCAGATAGACCATGTCCAGTAGAAAAATACCTTCTAGTTTGAATTTGTACAAGCCAGGAATTTTTTAGAAAATATTTCTAAAATTTTAAAAGAAAAAAAAAATTAAGTACAAATCTAAATAGAAGTTTAAAAAATGCAACATCACACTAAGGTTGGCAAGTATTCATTCTCATAGCTCTTTCAAGCTATATATGGCTTTAAGAATCGTAACACAATCCATGGCATTTTAGAGTTTTACTTCTGTTTGCAGAAGAAAGACAGGAGCGGGACTGCAACACAATTTTACCACTTTCTGACCAGAAAGTTTTATTCTATTCTTTTGCTTGATGAACCAAACAGGCTAAGATATTTCAGACCAGAACTTGCAATATGATATAAAATTTTAAGGTGACCAGGCTTTGATATGTATTTAAAACAAACAAACAGATTTTAATGGTAAAATGGGTCCAAAAAACCCAAACCCATTGCTGTTGAGATGTAGGGGAAAAATCCAGTAAAGGAGAGGGTAAAACACAGAAGAGTGAGGAATGCCACTGGTCCAACAGGACCAGGCCTGAGTTTCTCCTATGTCTGATTCTCAAGAACTCACAACAATTGAACGGTTAGTTTTTTTAAGTGAGTTGGCAACAGGGTTGGCAAAATGCAAAATGAGGTAGAGCCTTTTCAAAAATAGCCTTTTAATCAAGAGAATTAGCAATTAAACAATTAATGGTGACTTTGTGGGTATCCATTCCAACACCCTAAACTGAAATTCACCCAATCAGACCACCATTCTCTAACCTAACATAGCATGGTCAGGGGTGGGTCATGATAATGTAGACAGGTATGCAACGCTAGGCCAGGTTCCCAAAACAATGGAGAGCATAATTGAGTTAAATGACCACTCCCTAGCTGAGGAGGCTCTGGAATTCATATATCAATAAAACATAACGAGGATAAAATCAATAAAACATAACGAGGATATAGTGACACAAAAAGGAAGAGCCAGGTCTGTTCACATGACTTCACAAGACAACGATTATGCCAACAACACTGCGCATGTTAAACAAACGCTGTTTGATCTGGAGATGATAGTTTAAATCACGAGGACACATTCTAGGAGACACAGATGAACATGAGCAGATTTTCTCTCTGAAGTGATCTTTCAATTATTGTACTACAATATGAAGCTTTTTCAAAAAGGTGTTATTTTAAAAGCATCAATATACTATAAAATACTCCGTAGTTGCACAAATGCCTTAAATATTTTCAAAGGCCTGTAATTTTTTGTGAGGAAATACCTGAGGAATGGGTAGGATCTAAATCAAATTTCCAGATCTTTAATATAAACTGGTCATCAATTAATCTTTTTAAAATATAAGTTTACCTTGCCCGAGTTTTTTTTTTTTTTTTTTTTGGCTTCCACTTTGAAACACTTCAAAGCTCTCAGGTCTCCTGAATTATAAAATTTGATGAGAATATTTATTGAGGCCCAGAAATTAGTCACCTCTTTTCACCCCTTGCTCCTTTACTTCCTCCTGGTAACATTCACTGAGTGAGCACCTGTCCAGCAACACAGATTCTGAGGAGTGCAGAGACAGCCAAGGGTATGGGGTACTAGCATCAAGTTCTCAGGCCAGTGAGGGTGCAGAGACTCAAACATCTAATTACGATACATCTCAGTAAGTTAACTGATAAATGTATGAGTAGACAGTGTATTTAAGGACATGGAGGAGAGGCTTCCTACCCAGCCCAAGAGGTCAGAAAGAACTAAAAAGAGAAGGGTTAATGCTTAAGTAAGCTCTTTTTCAAAATTATTTCCTGATACTATTCCCATAATAACAAGAGGCTTAGGATTACCAGCATTTCTAGATGTGATATCAAATAACACACGGTCCATAATTTTAAAATTGGTTGACTATAAAATTCTTCATAGTAAAAATAGGAACAAGCAGAAACCCAATCAGTATGCATTTTCTATAATATTCATGTCTGTTCAACTGCCATTATTCTTTCAACTGTCTGTACATAATAGTGTCAATGAAACTAAAAGAGTTTGAATAGGTACTAAGGAGCAGACTCTTCAAAAGAATCTTCTTTTAAAAATGGTAATAATCACATCCTCAAACACATAGCAGATTGCCTTGCTTCCCATAAAATCAGGACAAAAAGGATGCTATTCTCTTCACCCTCCAGTAAGCTCAAAAGGTGGGAATCTTGCCAAGACAATTCAATGAGCAGGAAGTCATTTCCCCAGGAAATTTTAAAAATATCATTAATTCACTTT
This sequence comes from Loxodonta africana, assembly GCF_030014295.1. Classification (NCBI taxonomy): domain Eukaryota; kingdom Metazoa; phylum Chordata; class Mammalia; order Proboscidea; family Elephantidae; genus Loxodonta; species Loxodonta africana. The sequence continues at coordinate 94,194,437 of NC_087352.1, read as the reverse complement.
GATTTTTTTACAATGATTATAAAACATTTATGAGGCTGCCTGTATCTAGCAGTTTTCACTGACGAGTTTTTTCTTCTACTGCAGTGCAACACTTTAAAAATATCCTTTCCCCCATCAGTTTCACAAAGGAAAATCCAGGCAAAGTATTTTATTCTTGCTTAACTTTGAAAGATATATGGTGTGCTCAACGGAAAATCTATTACTTAATTAGTTTGAAGAGATGTGACATCAAAAAGGAACACATACGAAACATAGGCAAAGTAAGAGATAAAAAGAATTCAGTTTAGAATTATAAAGGAGAATGTTAGATGTTCTCTTAAAGTCAAAGTCAACCCCCTCCCTTAAATTTCCCTCAAAGGTCTTACCTGTATGGTGGTGGCTATGCTCTCACTTCATTTTTCGTTGTTCTCTTTTATAACTCATTTGAGATTTAGTTTCAATCGTTTTTCTCAAAAAATATTAATTATCTATCATATGTAAGGATTCTGAAACCCACTTTTCAGCTGACATAATTTACATACAGGAAAAATTTTACAAATTGTAATTAAATTTCCAGGCCAGCTGATAAAAGCGAATTTGAGACACAATGTATTTTAAATACAAATAAATTTGCACAAAATACAAGAAAACAGCAGACGTAATCACTATTTGTTTTCCTCTTACACACATTAAAACACTCTTTGAACGAAAAAACCAAACCAAACTTACAAGAATTATTAAACGGAGTCCTTCAGTTTGAGAACAAACAATATTAGACCACAGCCTGAATCTAGGACACAAGATTGTACCAGCCAGATACCAAAATAGGAAATGAACTCTCAAGGACTATCCAAAAACAAAAGAATTACAACAGGGAACCAGAGAGGTTAACCTTGTAAATGACAACAATGTTAGAACAATAAAAAAGGGAATAAACAATGTAGGTATGAAAAAAAAAAAAAAATGGAGAGGAAGTCAAGGCGCTATCAAATAAAAATAGATTGGTTCAAACCTAGGAAGATAAGGATAAATAATCACAAAGAAAGTTAACAAACCTACTCATCAAAATAAAGAGAAAAAACACAGTCTCAGTAAAAACAAAATCTACAAAAACAAAACAAATGAAAAAAAAATCCACAAATGAAAGGAATTCAGTGCAGGAGTTTAAGAGGAACAAAGAAAACAGCAACACCACAAAAAAAAAAAAAAAAAAAGCACTACAAAATGACAGCAATAAACTCACACCTATTAAAAATTAAAATGAACATAAATGGCCTAAATGCACCCATAAAGAGAGAGTAACAGAATGGATACAAAAACAGGATCCATCAATATGCTGTATACAAAAGACTCACCTTAGAAGCAAAGACATAAATTTATTAAAAATCAAAGAATGGAAAAAAATGTATCAAACAAACAGCTATCAAAAAAGAGCAGGAGTGACAATACTAATCTCAGATAAAACAGATTTTAAAACAAAATCCACCATAAAAGACAAAGAAGGGTACTACATAATGATTAAAGGGACAATTCATCATGAAGACATAACCATAATAAACACCTACAAACCCAATGACAGGGCTCCAGAATACATAAAACAAACTCTAACAGCACTGAAAAGAGAAGTTGACAGTTCTACAATAATAGTAGGAGACTTCAACAATCACTCTTGGTAAAGGACAGGACATCTAACAAACAAACTCAACAAAGATACAGAAGATCTAAACGGCACAATCAACCAACTTGACCTCATAGACATAAACAGAACACTTCACCCACAACTGCGAAGTACACATCCTTTTCCAGTGCACATGGAACATTCTCCAGAATAGACCACAGCTTAGGCCACAAAGTCTCAACAAAATCCAAAACACTGAGATAATACAAAGTATCTTCTCTGACCACAACACCATCAAAGTAGAAATTAACAACAGAAAGACGGAGAAAAAAAAAAAATCAATTAATTGTAAACTGGTAACACCCTGCTTGAAAATCACTGAGTAATAGAAGAAATAGAGATGGAAATAAAAAATTACTAGAATTAAATGAGAATGAACACACATCATATCAAAACCGTTGGGACATTGCAAAGGCAGTCTTCAAAGGTGAATTTATAGCAATAGATGCACACATTAAAAAAGAAGGGACGAAATCAAAACATTAGCTATACAACTCGAACAAATAGAAAGAAAACAGCAAAACAAGCAGTCACCAGAAAAAAAGAAATAATAAAGATTAGAGCAGAAATAAATGAAATAGAGAATAGAAAAACAATAGAAAGATTCAACAAAACCAAAAGTTGGTTCTTTGAAAGGATTAACAAAAAAGACAAACCACTGGTCAAGTTCACAAAATAAAAACAGGAGAGGATGCAAATAACTCAAATAAGAAATGAAATGGAGGATATTATAACCGATACAACTGAAATAAAAAGGACCATAACAGAGTATTATGAAAAACTATACTCCAAAAAATTTGAAAACCTAGAAAACGGCAAATATCTAGAAACACACTGCCTACCCAAACTAACACAAAATGATGCTGACAATCTGAACAGACCCATAACAAGAGAAGAAATTGAAAAGGTAATTTAAAAAAAAAAAAAAAAAACTCCCAACAACAACAAAAAAAGCCCCGGCCCAGATGGCTTCACTGGAGAATTCTAACAAACATTCACAGAAGAACTTACATCAGTACTCCTCAAACTATTTCAGAATATAAAAAAGGAAGTGATACTTCCAAATTCATCCCATGAAGTCAGCATAACCCTGATACCAAAACCAGGCAAAGACACCACAAAAAAAGAAAATTACAGACCATTACCTCTCATGAATACAGATGCAAAAATTCTAGCTAATAGAATTCAGCATCATATATAAAAAAAAATAATACACCATGACCAAGTAGGATTCATACCAGGTACACAAGGATCGTTCAACATTAGAAAATCAATCAACGTAATACGCCACATAAATAAAAAGAAAAGAATCACATGATCTTCTCAATCGATGCAGAAAAGGCATTTGACAAAGTCCAGCACCCATTCCTGATAAAAACTCTCAATAAAAGAGGTACAGAAGGAAAATTTCTCAACATAATAAAGGGCATCTATGCAAAAAAAAATGGCCAACATCATTCTTAATGGAGAGAGGCTGAAAACATTCCCCTTGAGAACAGGAATAAGACAAGGATGCCCTTTATCACCACTCCTATTTAACATTATGCTGGAAGTCCTAGCTAGAGTAATAAGGCAAGAAAAGAAATAACAGGCATCCAAATTGGTAATGAAGACGTAAAAGTGTTCCTATTTGCAGATGACATGATACTATATACAGAAAACCCAAAAGATCAGTGAGAGAACTACTGGAACTAATAGAAAGATTAGGCAGATTAGCAGGATACAAGAAAAACATATAAAAATCAGTTGGATTCCTATACACCAATAAAGAGAATGATGAAAAGGAAATCAGGAAAACAATACCATTTATAGTATCCCCTAAAAAAGTAAAATACGTGGGAATAAATCTAACCATGGATGTAAAAGATCTGTGCAAAGAAAACTATAAAACATCACTGTAAGAAACCAAAAGAGGTCTACATAAATGGTAAAACATACCATGCTCATGGATACATGGATAGGTAGACTCAATATGTGAAGATGGCAATTCTACCCAAAGTGATACAATGCAACCCCAATCTAAATACCAACAACATTCTTCAAAGAGATGGAAAACTAATCATGAACTTTATATGGAAACGGAAGAAGCCCCAGGTGAGTAAAGCACTACTGAAGACGAATAAAGCAGGAGGACTCGCACTACCTGATCTCAGAACGTACTATACAAAAAAACAGCTACGATAAAACATCCTGGTACTCATAAAATGACAGATACATTGACCCATGGAACAGAATCGAGAACCCAGATGTAAATCCATCCACCTATGGTGACCTGATCTTCGACAAGGGCCCAAAGTCCATCAGATGGGGAAAAGGCAGTCTTTTTTAACAAATGGTGCTAGCAGGACTGGATGTCCAGCTCCAAAAAAAATGAAACAGGACCCATAATTCAAAATAGATCAAAGACCTAAATATAAAGCCAAAAACTACAAAGATTATAGGAGAAAAAATAGGATCAACGCTAGGGCCCTAACACATGGCATTAACAGGATACAAACCACAACCAACAAAACACAAACTCCAGAAGATAAGTTAGATAACAGGGATCTTCTAAAAATTAAACACTTATGCTCATGAAAAGACTTCACCAAAAGAATAAAAAGAGAACCTACAGACTGGGAAAAAAATTTTGGCTATTACAAATCAGACAAAGATCTAATCTCTAAAATCTTCAGGAAAATCCAACACCTCTACAACAAAAAGACAAATAATCCAATTAAAAAATGGGCAAAGGAAATGAACAGACACTTCTCCAAAGGAGACATTAAAGCGGCTAACAGACAGGAAATACTAGAGATCACTAGCCATGAGCGAAACGAAAATCAAAACCACAATACCATCTCACCCCGGCATTACTGGCACACACACACACACACAAACAGGAAATAACAAATGTTAGAGAGGCTGCAGAGAGATCAGAACTCTTATGCACTTTTGGTAGGAATGCAAAATGATACGACCATTTTGGAAAATGATATGGCGCTTCCTTAGAAAGATAGAAATAGAAAATACCATATGATCCAGCAAAAGCACTCCTAGGAATATATTCTAGAGAAATGAGTCGTCACATGAATACACATATCACTCCCATGTTCACTGCAGCATTGTTCACAATAGCAAAAATGAAACAACCTAGATGCCCATCAACAGATGAATGAATAAACAAACTACGGTACATACACACTATGGAGTATTACGCAATGATAAAGAACAATGATGAATCTGTGAAGCATCTCATTACACAGATGAACCTGGAGGGCGCTGTGCTGAGTAAAGTAAGTTAATCACAAAAGGACAAATATTGTATGAAACCACTACTGTAAAAACTCATGAAAAGGCTTACAAACAAAAAGAAGCAATCTTTGATGGTTACGAGGGAGGGGCAAGATGGGGATGGAAAAACACTAAATATACAATAGATAAGTGGTTACTTGGAAACCCTCGGAAACCGTAGTGGTTAAGTTCTATGGCTTCTAACCAAAATTTCGGCAGTTTGAATCCCCCAGGCACCCCATGGAAACTATGGGGCAGTTCTACTCTGTCCTATAGGGTCTCTGTGAGTTGGAATTGACTCAACAGCAACAGGTTTGGTTTGGTTTTTTTAAGTGGTAACTTTGGTGAAGGGTAAGACCACACAATACTGGGGAAGCCAGCACACCTGGCTGAGGATCATAGTCTCGGGGACCACCTAGCTCAACTGGCATAACATATTTTATAAAGAAAATGGTCTACAGTCTACTTTGGTGAGTAGCATCTGGGGCCTTAAAAGCCTGTGAGCAGCCATCTAAGATACTCCAATCATCTCACCCCCTTCTGGAGCAAGGCAGAATGAAGTAAACTAAAGACACAAGGGAAAGATTAGTTCAAAGGGTTAATGGACGGCCTTTAGCCTCCACCAGACTGAGTCCAGGACAACTAGATGGTTCCCAGCTACCACCACTGACTGCTCTGACGGGGATCACATTAAAGGGTCTCGGACAGAGCTGGAGAAAAATGTAGAACAAAATTCTAACTCACAAAGAGCAGACTTACTGGCCTGACAGAGACTGTAGAAACTGCAACAGTATGGCCCCTGGACACCCTTTTAGCTCAGTAATGAAGTCATTCCAGCCAAAGATTATACAGGCCCATAAAACAAAACGAGACTAAAGGGGCACACCAGCCCAGGGGCAAGGACTAGAAGGCAGGAGCAGACAGGAAAGCTAGTAATAGGGAACCCCAGGTTGAGAAGGGAGAGTGCTGACATGCTGTGGGGTTGTTAACCAATGTCATAAAACAATGTGTTCTGTTTAATGAGAAGCTGGTTTGTTCTGTAAACCTTCATCTGAAGTACTATTAAAAAAAAACAAAACAAAACACTCTTTGAACAAATGCAAAGCCCAGTGTTTCCTCAGATTGACTAATACGACCCTGGGATCTTAGACATAGGTGGACTTGGGAGTTCATTTTGCTCTCTTTCCATTATGCCCGTCACAAAATATGTTAGTAGAATTTGGAGAGATCGAGCAATGAGAGTGGGAAGATTCTGATCACAGGTTGGAACTACTGCGACATGGAAAAATGATTAAATGGCTCTTGGTCCAAAGAGGAAATTTTGATTTTCACAACCCTTTTTTTTTTTTTTAGACCCAAAATAATTAAGACGCTTCCCCTCTCAGTAACACCAATGGAGATGGAGAGGGGATGAGAGTGGTGGGAACAAGCCAACTATTTAGATGGACACTCAGGTGGAAGATGTCACCTACAACAAGCTGAGAACCTGTTACCATGCAGAAAGGAGGGGACAAAGCACCCACATGACCACAGCAATGGTCAGTGGCAACTAAATTGCCAACTCATGGGTAGAGAAGTGAACAAAAGTAACTGATCTCAGGTGAAAACAAAACAAAACAAAAACTGCTACCTGCATCACAGTGAAGAGAGGGAGGGTAAGGTTCAGCTGAGTATAATGCTGCAGTCATATCCACCAGCAACAGAAGGTAAGAGACCTGAGGTTCTTTTCCCTGTGGAATCTGAGAGGCAAGAATTGGGGATACAACAGTAGTGAATCACCACAAGACAACCTGAGAATTGCCAGGAAGAAAGAGCTGGGCCATAAAAAGAGGCCCAGAGAGGTAAAGTAAACTGTTCTTGCCAGAGGTCAGAGGAGTCCCAAAGAGGGACACCGCTTTAAAGGAGAGTAGTGCAATGTTGTTGTTAAGTGCCATCCAGTCGCATCCAAATCAAAGTGACCCTATGTATGACAGAATGAAATACAGCCTAGTCCTGTGCCATCCTCGCAATCCTTGCTATGCTTGAGTCCATCATTAAAGTCACTGTGTTAATCCATCTCATTGAGGGTCGTCTTTTTTGCTAACCCTCTAAGTTACCAAGCACAAAGTCCTTTTCCAGGGACTGGTCACTCCTGATAACATGTCCAAAGTACAGGAAACAAAGTCTCCCCATCCTAGCTTTTAAGGAGCATTCTGGCTATATTTCTTCCAAATAGATTTGTTAGTACTTCCTTAAGTCCATGGGATATTCAGTAGCCTTCAACAACACCATAATTCAAAGGCATCAATTCTTCAGTCTTCCTTATTCCTTTTCCAGCTTTCGTATGCATATGACAAGATTGAAAATATCATGGCTTGGGTCAGGCACACCTTAGTTCTCACACTAACATCTTGACTTCTTAACACTTTAAAGAGGTCTTTTGCAGCAGATTTGCCCAATGCAGTACATCGTTTGTTTTCTTGACTGCTGCTTCCATGGGCATTGAATGTGGGTCCAAGTAAAATGAAATCCTTGACAACTTCAATATTTTCTTCATTTATCATGATGTTGCTTATTGGTCCAGTTGTGAAGATTTTGTTTTCTTTATGTTGAGACGTAATCTATACTGAGGGGTGCTGGTGGTGAAGTGGTTAAGCCTTTGGCTCCTAAGCAAAAGGCTGGAAGTTTGAATCCACCAGCTGATTCTTGGAAACCCTACAGGGTAGTTCTACTCTGTCCTATAGGATGATTATGAGTTGGAATCGACTCTACTGCATTTTTTTTTAAATTTATACTGAAGGTTGTAGTCTTTGATTTTCATCAGTAAGTGCTTCAAGTACTCTTATCTTTTCACAAGCAAGGTTGTCAACCACATATTGTAGGCTGCTGATGAGTCTTCCTGCAATACTGATGCTACGTTCTTCTTCATATAGTCCAGCTTCTCAGATTATTTGCTCAGCATACAGATTGAATAAACATGGTGAAAAGACAAAACTCTGATGCACACCTTTCCTGATTTTAAACCCTTGTTCTGTTTGAACGAATGACTCTTGGTCTATGTACAGGTTCTGCATGAGCACAAGGAAGTGTTCTGGAATTCTCATTCTCCGAATTTGTATCCATAATTTCTTATGATCCACACAGTCAAATGTCTTTGCATAGTCAATAAAACACAGGTAAACATCCTTCTGGTATTCTCTGCTTTCAGTCAAGACACACCTAACGTCAGCGATGATATCTCTTGTTCCAAGTCTTCTTCTGAATTTTCTTCTGGATCCAGCTTGAACTTCTGACATTCCCTGTCAATGTACTACTGCAATCGTTTTTGAGTGATCTTTAGCAAAATTTTACTTGTATGTAATATTTATGATGTTGTTTGATAATTTCTACATTCCGTTGGATCACCTTTCTTTGGAGTGGGCACAAATATGAATCTCTTCCAGTCAGCTGGCCAGGAAGATGTCTTCCAAATTTCTTGGCATAGATGAGTGAGTGCTTCCAGTGCTGCATCCAGTTGTTGAAACATCTCAATTGGTATTCCACCAATTTCCGGAGCCTTGTTTTTTTGCCAAAGTCTTCAGTGAAGTTTCTTTCAATACCATAGGCTCTTGATCATATGTTACCTCGTGAAATGGCTGAACATTGACCAATTCATTTTGGTACACTGACGCTGTATAATTCTTCCATTTTCTTTGATGCTTCCTGTGTCCTTCAATATTTTGCCCATAAAATCCTTCAATATTTCAACTCAAGGCTTGCATTTTTTCTTTAGTTCTTTCAGCTTGAGAAATACTAAACATGTTCTTTCCTTTCAGTTTTCTAATTTCAGGTCTTCGCACATTTCATTACAATTCTTTAATCTGTCTTCTTGAGCTGCCCTTTGAAATCTTCTGTTCAGCTCTTTGCTTCATCATTTCTTCCATTCACGTTAGCTGCTCTACATTCAAGAGCAAGTTTCGGAGTCTCTTCTGACACCCATTTTTTAATTTTCTTTCTTTCCTGTCTTTCTAATGACCTTTTGCTTTCTTCATTTATGATATCCTTGTTGACATCCCACAACTCATCTGGTCTTCTGTCATTAATGTTTAATGCATCGAATCTATTTTTGAGATGCTCTCTCAATTCAGGTTGGATATACTCAAGGTTATGTTTTGTCTCTCATGGAGCTGTTTTAATATTCTTCAGCTTCAACTTGAACTTGCATATATGATCAATTGATGGTCTGTTCTGCAGTCATCCCCTGGCCTTGCTCTGACTGATGATATTGAGCTTCTGCGTTCTCTCTTTCCACAGATGTAGTAGATTTGATTCCTGTGTATTCCATCTATAGAGGTCCACATGTATATTCATTGTTTATGTTGTTGAAAAAAAAAGTATTTGCAATGATGAAGTCGTTGTTTTTGCAAAATTCTATTATGTGATCTTCGGCGTCATTTCTATCACCAAGACCAAATTTTCTTCCAACTACCAAACCTTCTTCTTTGTTTGCAACTTTTGAATTCCAATCACCAGTAATTATCAATGTGTCTTGATTGCATGTTTGATCAATTTCGGACTGCAGAAGTTGGTAAAAATCTTGAATTTCTTCATCTTTGGCTTTAGTGGTTGGTGCATAAATTTGAGTAATTGTCATATTAACTGGTCTTCCTTGTAAGCATATGGATATTAGCCTATCCCTGATGGTATTGTACTCTAGGATAGATCTTTAAATATTATTTTTGATGATGAATGTGACACCATGCCTCTTTGTCAGTCCTGGCATAGTAGTCCAATTCAAAATGGCCAATATTGGTCCATTTCAAGTCATTAATGCCCAGGATATTGATATTTATGTGTTTCATTTCATTTTTGATGACTTTCAATTGTTCTAGAGTCATACTTCATGCATTCCAAGTTCCGGTTATTAATGAATATTCGCAGCTGTTTGTTCTCATTTTGAGTCATGCCACATCGGCAAATGAAGGTCCCAAAGGGTTTACTCCATCCATGTCATTAAGGTTGACTCTACCTTGGGGAGGCAGCTCTTCCCCAGTTGTCTTCTGAGTGTCTTCCAATCTGAAGGGCCCATCTTTCAACACCATATCAGACAGAGACTGCCATTTCAATCCTGAATATTTGAAAATCATACCTACCTTAATTAATGTTTCAAAGTATTCTTTTTTTTTTTTTAAATAAGTCAGCTTAAATAACTGAAATGGATATGGCTATATATGTTTCAGGCATATCCTCTTCTGTTTTAATTTAGTAAAATTAAAAATGATTGTGTGCCTCATATTTGCATGTACATTTATAATGATTGCAACATTTTATAGCAAAATTAAATGCTTTTTGGAACAAGATGTATATAAACAAATACATTATAAAGCAGAATACTACATTACTTAACCATATATGTGTTTACCTGAAACATAAGTATAATATATAAAAGTCAATTCATCATATAAAATTTTATTGGTTACATATAACTGCCAGAGACTATGTTAGGTGGAGTGAATATAGTGATAGATAAGAAAGACATAGTCCCTCCCTTACTGGAACCTAAAGCCTAGCAGAAGAGATAGGAAAACAGAAAATTGTCATACATTTTGAGATGTGTTATGATAGGATAAATTGAAGATGCTATGGTATCACTTAGAGGATCAAGGAACCTTTCTGGAAGAAGTGAATTCTAAGTAGAGACCGGAAGCATGAGGAGCCTAGAGTTGGTTGTTAAAGTAAGGTAAGAAGTTAGGAAAATTCTTCCAGACAGAACATGGGATATTTGGGTTGCTGAGAGTGGTTTGTTCCTGGGACAGGATGTGTTTTGGGGAGGATCATTGTGGGCAATTCTCACTCTTGGCTGCTTACCCAGCCATAATTTCCCCTTTCCTGTTGCCGACAGAGCCCTAATTCCATTTAGATATCTGTCCCTTACCCTCATGACTCAGGAGAAGATGATTCCAGCCTCACCAACAGGTACATACAGATTAAGCCACCCCAATTGTGATAATCCTTCCTGTTTTCTAGATTGGTTTAGAAATAGGCATGGAACTCATATGGATAATAAGGTTGAGAATAAGTCTGCTGGTGGTTTCTGGGATCACCTGGTTATTAAGAAAACCATAAGAGTTGCTGGAGCCCTTCCCTTTCTTCTGGACATTATCGAGTGGGAATGTGACTCTTGGCACTGTTGCTGTAGCCATCTTGCTATCAGCAGAAGAAAGCAGCATTGCATGGAGAAGGGTTGTGCTATGATCATTACAAAGAAAGAAAGCTGGAGCCCTGACATGCCATACCCCGAGACCATTCTAACCTCTAGAAGGCTTTTTGTGGTAGAGAAATTTCCTTTTTGTTTAGGAGCATTTCAGGGAGGGTATTCTTTTACTCATGGTGGGAAACATCTAAAAAGTATGCAGAAGCTAGATACAGAAAGAAAAGATACAGAAAGAAATTTTAAAGAGAGAAAATTCACATGGAAAATGCCTGTCCTCTAACCTCTGACATGTTTATACAAGAAATAATATGATCATGTCAGTTTTTTAGAGTATTTGTTTGGGGTGCAAGGTAAAGAATGGAGTGTAGGAGGGCAGGTTCAGGGTCAACCTAACCAATCAAGAAGATGCTGAAGCAACATGGGTGAGATGGTAATTTGCACTAGGACACTGGTGGGGGAGGGTAGAGAGCGGTAGACAAGCAGATATTAGTTTAGCTCTGTTCAAAAAGCAATTTTGCATGCTTACTCTATGTGATGCACTGTATTAGATATTGAAGATACAAACACTAAGACAGTATTTACCTTCAAAGAGCTCACAGTACAGTAGTGATGGAAGATAGATACATAGTAGATCAGTACAGTAGTCAGTGCATTAATGAGGATTATACACAGGAGTCTAGGGGAGCACTCGTCAATGCCCCAGGGGAGGGAGATAGTACAGAGGGAAAAATTCTAGGAAGAGAGGATACAACATATTCAACATCTCTACTTCCTGGTCTCCCACCTACTCCTTAAATTATTTCAATATGACTTAAGCTCTACTCCATTAAAATGTCTCTTCCTGAATGTTCACACATGGTTTTCATGGGTCTTGAGCATGCCCTCTTTTAGCTTAATTAAATTCTCTTCAGCAGTTATGTTTGGACTTAAAATCTTCTTCCTTGGAAGCCTTTTCCTAAGCACCTGGCCTGGGTTAACCACTCTTACCATGTACTCCCACGGTATTCGCTATGTCCTCTACCATGCACTACACTTCTAAAAGTCTATTCATTTTCTGTCCATGCTCATCACTGGCCTCTTAGCTCCCTGGACTCACTCCTTACCAACTGAATGGTAATCAAAAGGTGTTTGGTGAGTATTTGATGGATGAACAATGCATAAATGAATGACTATCTTATAATAAATAGAAGCAATTCTGTATTACTAGAACATCAATTTCAAAGCACAGAGTGAGATGAGATGTGGGTGGAGATAAGCAGAAGTTGATCATGGAGTGACCTGGGTATCTTTTTGTTTTGGTAGAACAACTATGAATTGAAAAATTGGACTCAAGAGTTATCATCAATGCTCCATATGTAATAGATGAGGAAAGGGAAAAGATGTCATGAGTGGAAGAGACTTGAGTTATTAACATGATTTTTATTGTCCTGATTCAACATATACTATGTACATGATACCACTCAGGAAGATGAGGCCAGGTGCACGGAAAATTTTTCAGAAGAAGGGTATGATAGCCTTTCAGAGAAAACCAAACAAAACTCATTGTCACCGAGTCAATTCCAACTCACAGGGACCCTAGAGAACTGCCCCATGGGTTTCCAAGGAGCGACTGGTGGATTTGAACTGCTGACCTTTTGGTTAGCAGCTGAATGCTTAATCACTGTGCAACCAGGGCTCCAGAGAACAGATGTAAAATTGCAGAGCTGGGGTGGACCTGGGGTTTATTGACCTTCACACTTCCTAGATAGAGAATAGCTGCGTAAGAGTAAAATCCCAGAGGATTCTAATTCACTAAGTCTGGGTGGAGGCCCAAAAGTCTATTGAAAGTTTGTTGGGTAATCCTGACGTGCAAGGAGAACTTCTGATCTAGGTCAACTCCTTCACTTACACAAGGAAACTGACTCCGGGAGAGCCCTGGTGACCTGTTCACAACTGCTCTGGCTGTTACTGGCAGAGCCAGGGCCACTAGTCCAGTCTCTCGATGTCAAGGCCAGGGCTCACAGCATTAATTCTAAAGAATCGCAAGGAGTGGCTAGAAGTTGGAAGAACACAATTCAAAAAGAATAATGTAGCTTAATTATAAGAATTTACTTATGAAGTACAAGGAGGAAACTAGTTCTCTCAACCTGAGTCTTGGGGCTTGAGGGTGAGATGAGACCAACTCCTACAACACAGCCACTTTGGTTAGTGAGCTAAGACCATGACGAATAAGTAGAAAAACCTCACAAATCTTCTGGACCTTGATGAGCTAGATCTGCAGATGACAGGGTGTTCTATGATAACAAATCAAAACCCAAATCTGTTGCTGTCGAATTGATTCTGACTCATAACGACCTTTTAGGGCAGAGTGGAATTGCCCCTTAAGGTTTCCAAGGACTGGCTGGTGGATTTGAACTGCTGACCTTTTGGTTAGCAGCTGAGCTCTTAACCTCTCTCCACCTGGGCTCCATTTTATTAATGATATAATTATGAGCAGCTTGTTTGTAGGGAATGATAAACATCTGTTTTCCATAGCTACTACACAGAGGATAGACCAACATTATAGTGTGATATACTTGGGCTAAATATGCATTATATTTTTCATTATTAAATATCAGACAGAGATATCATGGGAAATTGCTTAATCATTTCTCTGGTAGGGTCTTTAGTTTATCTGGCAGGAGTTATACCTATTCATTCTAAATGGCAGAGGGTGATGCCAGTTGATAATCCATTGGTGTTCAGCAAAACCTGTGACCTTTAAGTGTTTCCTGAGTAAAATATCCTTGACAGTCGCCAGCAGAATCTATACATGTTGTCACAGAACCTGTTTGAAAGGTTTAGTGGTAAATCACTATTCCCTGCACTTTACCCAGAAATATCAGCAATAACTTAATATGCTTCCACAGAGAGACAATGGTCAGGATCTTCCTTAATCTCCTGGGACAAGGATCGAGCAATTCATCACTATGTGAAATGACTGAATCGCTACAGACTAGTGATGGGGTGCTATTCTTGTGATGGCAACATAAGTCATTGTACTGATAAGGTTTCTCTGAATTACATTTTAGCTTTATTCCCTACCTCTTCTCCTTTTCTGATCATTCTTTCACAGCTTATTTGCCCAGTTGAGGAGTAAAGAATGCAAGCAAAGGATGTGTTGTTTTCAGCAGTTCTAAGAAAGTCTCTTACAAAATATATATATATACACACATATTTTGCATGCATCTTTGAAAATGTACTAATCTACCACACCTTGTATGCACTTCTCTTTTCTGGTGTTCTTTTTGTAAAAGCACAAACTCCCAGTAGGAATCAAACATTTCCCTGCAGAATGAGAGTCTGCAAAGGCTGAATTGTACATCACTTCAGTCTGTGACAGGAAGGCTGGCGGATGGCTTGGTGCCTGATGGATAGCACTAACAGAAGGGGCAAGGGACACTGAACTACAAATGTCATCAAATAGGATGGCTTCTAGGTGGGTTCTGGGGACCACAGGATACTACCAGAGCCACTCAGTCCTTACAACACATGATCTCTGTCAATAACTCCCAAGCTGACCAATTCTGCTATTAATTGGAAGTGTAAGAGGAGGAATGAGGTGATTTGATTCTTTCAAATAGAGATAATAATTAAGCCACATACTAGGGTCTTTATGAAAAGTAACCTAATGGTTGCATTCCTGAGTTGCACAAATAGTCTGCACTCAATCATTAACCTAAAGTTTGGTGGTTCAAACTTACCCAGTGCCGCCAAAGAATCTGCCCACATAAAGATTAAATCCATTGCCGTCGAGTCGGTTCCAACTCTTAGAGCCAACAAAACCCTATGGAGCAGTTCTACTGTGTAACACATGAGGTTGCCATGAGTCAGAGTCAACTCGATGGCATCAGGTTCAATTGATGTGTCATCTGTTTTACTAATATCTTTAACGATACAAATATAATGGCTAATAAGGAGTTAATATATATCAATAAATACCATGGTAGATTTTCAATTTTTAATGAAATCATATTTAAATTAGCTTAAACAATTTTTTGGAAACGCTGGTGGTGTAGTGGTTAAGTGCTATGGCTGCTAACCAAAGGGTCAGCAGTTTGAATCCACCAGGCGCTCCTTGGAAGCTCTATAGGGCAGTTCTACTCTGTCCTATAGGGTTGCTATGAATTGGAATTGACTCGATGGCACTGGGTTTGTTTTTTTTGTTTTGTTTTAATAAATTTTTAATCATTCAACATCCTTTTCAGGAAAGCCCAATACCTCAGCGTTATTCACGCGAACACCAATTATCCTAAGTGGGGGAATCCAGGTTATAAGAAATCTATACATGATAAAGTGGCATGTAAATGATTTACATTATCTCATAAGGTACCTTCTCTCCCATGTATTAACACACAGTGATAACATTTATTCTGTTTGCTTGTGTATTGAGTAAACATGTTTTAGGCATTAGTTAAGTGTAAAACACTAAGCTAGAATTTTGAGGGTATAAAAATTAATGAGACACAGTCTCTGTCCTCTGTTGAAACTTATAAATTAGGTAGGAGACAGGGGACTTATAAGAAGAGTCATGTAAGTACCAGGAAAGTGGATGTGAAAACCCTTGGTAAGCATGAGGAGGAGTACACAGAGCTGAGACTGAGGAAGTCAGGACAGGCTACATGGAGAAAGTGAGGTAAAGGGGGCAGGTAGGGAGGCTTTGACAATTGATCCAAGCACAACACAGAGAACAGAAAAATGTCTGTGAGTGAAGGAAGGTGTGCTGGAATTGATTCCAGAGCAAATAGGGGCCAAGACACAAACGTCCATCCTACCAACTTCAATCTATACACTGAGGGCAATTGAGAACCACTGCAGGGCTTGGAGGGGGTGAGTGATAAGATCAGCTCTGCATTTGTATTAGTATGTGAAGTGGATTGGAGAACCAGCTGGAAGGCCATGGCAGTAATCCAGGCATGAATTGATGTCAGGCAAGTGTCTGAACTCACATAGACTCATTTGAAAGACAATAAGAGAGTAATATCCACCAGTCTGAGGATCAATGAAGGGGAAGGCTATTTCCAAACTTTAACTTGGGTCTCTGGACAAACGATGACATCCCTCACAGATATGCGGAAAACAGGAAGAATACCAAATTTATTCATGGGGAAATGATGAGATACATTTTGGACATTTTATGCTGGAAATGACAGTGGGAAATTCTAGCACCAATGGCTCCTCCCACTGATGCGCAGGATAGATATTTAAATGGGAGGTATACAATTCTAGGCATCAACAGTAACCATGGGGAATTCTCCATCCCAGACAAAGTTTTTTTTGAGAGTAACTAAACAAAGGCAAGAAGGAGTCTTGGGGAACCTCAGATTTAGCAGTGATTTGAGAAGAAAAGCCTGACAAGAAGTTTGGAAATTAGGTAGACAATAGGGAGGAAAATCAAAGTAGGAAGTGGTGTCACTGTTCTAGAAATAAAGGCAAAGGAAGAAGACACAGATGGGAGTGTCAGTTAGGAAGACCTCTTGATTTAGCACCAAACAGTGTTCCTGGCCACAGAAGTTTAGTGTAGGCCAGCGTGCCCTGCACTGAGGAGCAGTTGCCGCAAGAGGTGAGGACGAGGAGACTTTAAGACAATGCTTTTGAAAAGTCCAACTGTAAAGGTTATGAAAAAGTAGGAAGATAGATAATATATATCACATATTGATAATACATATCATATATTGAATTTTGTTTGTTTGTATAAACATAGAAATGTTGAAGCATTAATGGGAAAAGGTCAAGAGAGGAAACTATCAGAGACTCAAAAATAGGCAAGGGAAACAAATGCACAGAGGCCCCTGAGAGGCAGATGAGGATGGGATCTGGAGCACAGGATTACCAACAGATAAGGGTATATAAGTACAGGTAAGGAGGCAGGATTGCGCTTTATTTTATTTTAATGTGGGGAAAGTATTCAGTATAAAACCATGGGTGCCTCTGATTTCAATCCCACCAAAACAAAAAAAAAAAAAAAAAAAAACCCATTGCTGTCAAATCAATTCCGATTCATAGTGACCTTACAGAGGACAGGGTAGAACTGCCCCATAGAGTTTCCAAGGAGTGTTTGGTGGATTCGAACAGCCAAGCTTTTGGTTAGTAGCCATAGCACTTAACCACTATGCCACTAAGGTTGCCACTTCAATCCCACAGTGACTCACTTTTCCTGTTCGCTTAATAACAAGATTTATGGAAGGTCTACCATGCCCTTGGCACTATGATAGGCACACTGAGGACACACTGATTAATCAAACAAGGCACCTGCCCACGAGGAACTTACCATTTCAGCAGTGGGGTGGAGCAGAGGGTATACACATACATTTCTAATATCAAAGCAAGCTGTGATCATCTTCTGTGTGATTTACAGACTACAATGAGTACAGAAAAGCCCTATATACCTTCGTATGTTTCAGAAATAAAAACCAATATTAAAATACTTCACCTTCTCCAGTGTAATTACAAACAGCAAATGTTCTAAATGTTGACCAGTTGATGGCTATTAATCTAGTCAAGGGACTGGAATTAATTAACCTTGGCAGTGACTTGCCTTTTGACGTTGGTCGAATCAGGCCAATTTTCCACTCTGGAGTACATGAGTAATTATTTGGTTCATTTAGGGAAAGAACCCCAACAGAAATAAAAACATACAAATACATACCAGAATTTTCCCTTTAATTATTAGGATCATCAAGCAATTCTTAATACAATTTGTCTTTCCTCTGATAAGATAATGTACTACAAAATAAGAATGAGGCTTTAGACCTACAAATAGTTAGGGAAAGAGATAAATGGAAAGTTAAGGCTGATTTATCAGGGCAGTTGAGATTTATTTTACTGTCATAGCAAATGTATTCTCTTTATCTTCACTTTACTCCATAATATTCTGTACCACCTTCCCTTTTTATAAAATGCAAGATCTTTCTATGTATTAATATCCTACATTCAGAAAAGAGAAAAATATGAAAACTCCTCTGACATCCTTTGAAATGCTTCTGTTGTTGTTGTTGTTAGGTGCCGTTGAGTCGGATTCGACTCATAGTGACCCTATGCACAACAGAACAAAACACTGCCGGGTCCTGCGCCATCCTTAGAATCGTTATGCTTCAGCTCATTGTTGCAGCCAATGTGTCAATCCACCTTGTCGAGGGTCTTCTTCTTTTCCTCTGACCCTCTACTCTGCCAAGCATGATGTCCCTTTCCAGGGACTGATCCCTCCTGACAACATGTCCAAAGTATGTAAGACATAGTTCTCGCCATCCTTGCTTCTAAGGAGCATTCTGGCCACACTTCTTCCAAGACAGATTTGTTCATTCTTTTGGCATTCCGTGGTATATTCAATATTCTTTGCCAACACCACAATTCAAAGGCGTCAACTCTTCTTCAGTCTTCCTTATTCATTGTCCAGCTTTCACATGCATATGATGCGATTGAAAATACCCTGGCTTGGGGCAGGTGCACCTTAGTCTTCAGAGTGCTCTTTGCTCTTCAACACTTTGAAGAGGTCCTTTGCAGCAGATTTGCCCAGTGCAATGCGTCTTTTGATTTCTTGACTGCTGCTTCCATGGCTGTTGATTGCGGATTCATGTAAAATGAAATCCTTGACAATTTCAATCTTTTCTCCCTTTATCATGATACTGCTCATTGGTCCAGTTGTGAGGATTTTTGTTTTCTTTATGTTGAGGTGTAATCCATACTGAAGGCTGTGGTCTTTGATCTTCATTAGTAAATGCTTCAAGTCCTCTTCACTTTCAGCAAGCAAGGTCCTGTTATCTGCATAACACAGGTTGTTAATAAGTCTTTCTCCAATCCTGATGCCCCGTTCTTCTTCATATAGTCCAGCTTCTCGTACTATTTGTTCAGCATACAGATTAAATAGGTATGGTGAAAGAACACAATTCTGACGCACAACTTTCCCGACTTTAAACCAATCAGTACCCCCTTGTTCTGTCCGAACAACTGCCTCTTGATCTATGTAAAGGTTCCTCATGAGCACAATTAAGTGTTCTGGAATTCCCATTCTTCGCAGTGTTATCCATAGTTTGTTATGGTCCACACAGTCGAATGCCTTTGCATAGTCAATAAAACACAGGTAAACATCCTTCTGGTATTCTCTGCTTTCAGCCAGGATCTATCTGACATCAGCAATGATATCCCTGGTTCCACATCCTCTTCTGAAACCAGCCTGAATTTCTGGCAGTTCCCTGTCGATATACTACTGCAGCCGTTTTTGAATGATCTTCAGCAAAATTTTGCTTGCGTGTGATATTAATGATATTGTTCTATAATTTCCACATTCATTTGGATCACCTTTCTTGGCAACAGGCATAAATATGGATCTCTTCCAGTCAGTTGGCCAGGAAGCTGTCTTCTATATTTCTTGGCATAGGCGAGTGAGCACCTCTAGAGTTGCATCTGTTTGTTGAAACATCTCATTTGATATTCCATCAATTCCTGGAGCCTTGTTTTTCGCCAATGCCTTCAGAGTAGCTTGGACTTCTTCCTTCAGTACCATCAGTTCCTGATCATATGCTACCTTTTGAAATGGCTGAACATCGACTAATTCTTTTTGGTATAACGACTCTGTGCATTCCTTCCATCTTCTTTTGATGCTTCCTGAGTCGTTTAATATTTTCCCCATGGAATCCTTCACTATTGCAACTCGAGGCTTGAATTTTTTCTTCACTTCTTTCAACTTCAGAAATGCTGAGCGTGTTCTTCCCTTTCGGTTTTCCATCTCCAGCTCTTTGCACATGTCATTATAATACTTCACTTTGTCTTCTTGAGACGCCCTTTGAAATCTTCTGTTCAGTTCTTTTACTTCATCAATTCTTCCTTTTGCTTTAGCTGCTCGACACTCAAGAGCAAGCTTCAGAGTTTCCTCTGACATCCATCTTGGTCTTTTCTTTCTTTCCTGTCTTTTCAGGGACCTCTTGCTTTCTTCACGGATGATGTCCTGATGTCATTCCACAACTCGTCTGGTCTGCGGTCACTAGCATTCAATGCATCAAATCTATTCTTCAGATGGTCTCTAAATTCAAGTGGGGTATACACAAGGTCATATTTTGGCTCTCGTGGACTTGCTCTGATTTTCTTCAGTTTCGTCTTGAACTTGCATATGAGCAACTGATGGTCTTTCCATAGTCGGCCCCTGGCCTTGTTCTGACTGATGATATTGAGTTTTTCCATCATCTCTTTCCACATGTGTAGTCAATTTGATTTCTGTCTGATCTATCTGGCAAGGTCCATGTATATAGTCGCTGTTTATGTTGGTGAAAGAAGGTATTTGCAATGAAGAAGTCGTTGGTCTTGCAAAATTCTACCATTCAATCTCCAGCATTGTTCTATCACCTAGGCCATATTTTCCAACTACTGATCCTTCTTCTTTGTTCCAATTTTTGCATTCCAATCGCCAGTAATTATCAATGCATCTTTATTGCATGTTCCATCAATTTCAAACTGTAGCAGCTGATAAAAGTCTTCGGCCCTAGTAGTTGGTGCGTTGTACTTCAGGACAGATCTTGAAACGTTCTTTTTGACGATAAATGCAACACCATTCCTCTTCGAGTTGTCATTCCCAGCATAGTAGACTCTAAGATTGTCCCATTCAAAATGACCCATACCAGTCCATTTCAGCTCACTAATGCCTAGGATATCGATGTTTATGCATTCCATTTCATTTGTGGTGATTTCCAATTTTCCTAGATTTGTACTTTGTACATTCCAGGTTCCAATTATTAATGGATGTTTGCAGCTGTTTCTTCTCATTTTGAGTTGTGCAACATCAGCAAATGAAGGTTCCAAAAGCTTTACTCCATCCACGTCATTAAGGTCGACTCTACTCTGAGGAGGCAGCTCTTCCCCAGTCATCTTTTGAGTGCCTTCCAACCTGGGGGGCTCATCTTCCAGCACTATATCAGACAATGTTCCGCTGCTATTCATAAGGTTTTCACTGGCTAATGCTTTCCAGAAGTAGACTGCCGGGTCCTTCTTCCTAGTCTGTCTTAGTCTGGAAGCTCAGCTGAAACCTGTCCTCCATGGGTGACCCTGCTGGTATCTGAATGCTGGTGGCATAGCTTCCAGCATCACGGCAACACACAAGCCCCCACAGTACGACAAAATGACAGACACGTGGGGGTTTGAAATGCTTCTATATGCATTAAATTATTACATCAATTCAAAAGGCACCCTTTACTAGTAAAAAAAACCCAACCATGTGAAAACACAGAGCGTCAGCAAAAAAGAGGAAGACGCTCAATGAAATGGACTGACACAGTGGCTGCAAACACGGGCTCAAACAGCAACGATTGTGAGGATGGTGCAGGACCAGTCAGTGTTTAGTTCTGTTGTACATAGGGTCTCTATGAGTCTGAACCAACTCAAGAGCACCTAACAACAATAACAAGTTGAAAACACAATGGAGTTATCTGGATGCATGCCAAATTAGAGAAATTACAACAAAATATCTTAAAATAAAAGCTATGTGCGACAAAATGCTATTTTACGTAGCATTTATGTTACTACAAAGTCTCTGTGTGAATATTTAAGACTGGCTTTATACAATTTCCATGATTTTCAAGAGAAAGTGAACATATTAACAGATAACTAAGAAAGCAAAGTAAGTCTCATTCTTTGACCAATACAACTCACACAATCCAGGGTTCTGCCACCTCAGTGCCATGTTTTTATTGATTTACCAAATGAACCTTAAAAGTAAATACATTTGGAAGGACAGCAACCATGCCCTGTCAGTACTTCTGTTTCTGGTGGCAAGTCTAAGGGACATTTTCCCCCTTTTTTTAAAATAGAGTGGCTCATTTACTGGCCAAATATGGAGAAGACCAGCATTAATTCGGAGCATCCTCTCCAAGCCAAGAATACTGGCAGATTTTTAACACTCAGGTAATGGCTTGGTGTGTTTTTTTAATTTTTTTTTTTATAACTTTTATTAAGCTTCAAGTGAACGTTTACAAATCCAATCAGTCTGTCACATATTAGTTTACATACATCTCACTCCCTACTCCCACTTGCTCTCCCCCTCTTGAGTCAGCCCTTTCAGTCTCTCCTTTCTTGACAATTTTGCCGGCTTCCCTCTCTCTCTATCCTCCCATCCCCCCTCCAGACAAGAGTTGCCAACACAATCTCAAGTGTCCACCTGATATAATTAGCTCACTCTTCATCAGCGTCTCTCTCCCACCCGCTGACCAGCCCCTTTCATGTCTGATGAGTTGTCTTCGGGGATGGTTCCTGTCCTGTGCCAACAGAAGGTCTGGGGAGCATGGCCGCCGGGATTCCTCTAGTCTCAGTCAGACCATTAAGTTTGGTCTTTTTATGAGAATTTGGGGTCTGTATCCCACTGATCTCCTGCTCCCTCAGGGGTCCTCTGCTGTGCTCCCTGTCAGGGCAGTCATAGATTGTGGCCGGGCCCCAACTAGTTCTTCTGGTCTCAGGATGATGTAGGTCTCTGGTTCATGGGGCCCTTTCTGTCTCTTGGGCTCTTAGTTGTCGTGTGGCCTTGGTGTTCTTCATTTTCCTTTGCTCCAGGTGGGTTGAGACCAATTGCTGCATCTAAGATGGCCGCTTGTTAGTATTTAAGACCCCAGACGCCACATTTCAAAGTGGGATGCAGAATGATTTCATAATAGAATTATTTTGCCAATTGACTTAGAAGTCCCCGCAAACCATGTTCCCCAGACCCCCGCGCTTGCTCTGCTGACCTTTGAAGCATTCATTTTATCCCGGAAACTTCTTTGCTTTTGGTCCAGTCCAATTGAGCTGACCTTCCATGTATTGAGTGTTGTCTTTCCCTTCACCTAAAGCAGTTCTTATCTACTGATTAATCAATAAAAAACCCTCTCCCACCCTCCCTCCCCGCCTCATAACCACACAAGTATGTGTTCTTCTCAGGTTTACTATTTCTCAAGATTTTATAATAGTGGTCCTATACAATATTTGTCCTTTTGCCTCTGACTCATTTCGCTCAGCATAATGCCTTCCAGGTTCCTCCATGTTATGAAATGTTTCAGAGAATCGTCACTGTTCTTTATCGATGCGTAGTATTCCATTGTGTGAATATACCACAATTTATTTACCCATTCATCCGTTGATGGACACCTTGGTTGCTTCCAACTTTTTGCTATTGTAAACAGAGCTGCAATAAACATGGGTGTGCATATATCTGTTTGTATGAAGGCTCTTGTATCTCTAGGATATATTCCTAGGAGTGGGATTTCTGGGTTGTATGGTAGTTCTATTTCTAACTGTTTAAGATAACGCCAGATAGATTTCCAAAGTGGTTGTACCATTTGACATTCCCACCAGCAGTGTATAAGAGTTCCAATCTCTCTGCAGCCTCTCCAACATTTATTATTTTGTGTTTTTTGGATTAATGCCAGCCTTGCTGGTGTGAGATGAAATCTCATTGTAGTTTTAATTTGCATTTCTCTAATGGCTAATGATCAAGAGCGTTTTCTCATGTATCTGTTGGCTGCCTGAATATCTTCTTTAGTGAAATGTGTGTTCATATCCTTTGCCCACTTCTTGATTGGGTTGTTTGTCTTTTTGTGGTTGAGTTTTGACAGAATCATGTAGATTTTAGAGATCAGGTGCTGGTCGGAGATGTCATAGCTGAAAATTCTTTCCCAATCTGTAGGTGGTCTTTTTACTCTTTTGGAGAAGTCTTTAGATGAGCATAGGTGTTTGATTTTTAGGAGCTCCCAGTTATCGGGTTTCTCTTCATCATTTTTGGTAATGTTTTGTATTCTGTTTATACCTTGTATTAGGGTTCCTAGGGTTGTCCCAATTTTTTCTTCCATGATCTTTATCGTTTTAGTCTTTATGTTTAGGTCTTTGATCCACTTGGAGTTAGTTTTTGTGCATGGTGTGAGGTATGGGTCCTGTTTCATTTTTTTGCAAATGGATATCCAGTTATGCCAGCACCATTTGTTAAAAAGGCTATCTTTTCCCCAATTAATTGACACTGGTCCTTTGTCAAATATCAGCTGCTCATACGTGGATGGATCTATGTCTGGGTTCTCAATTCTGTTCCATTGGTCTATGTGCCTGTTGTTGTACCAGTACCAGGCTGTTTTGACTACTGTGGCTGTGTAATAGGTTCTGAAGTCAGGTAAAGTGAGGCCTCCCACTTCCTTCTTCTTTTTCAGTAGTGCTTTGCTTATCCAGGGCTTCTTTCCGTTCCATATGAAATTGGTGATTTGTTTCTCTATCCCCTTAAAATATGACATTGGAATTTGGATCGGAAGTGCATTAAATGTATAGATGGCTTTTGGTAGAATAGACATTTTCACTATGTTAAGTCTTCCTATCCATGAGCAGGGTATGTTTTTCCACTTAAGTATGTCCTTTTGAATTTCTTGTAGTAGAGCTTTGTAGTTTTCTTTGTATAGGTCTTTTACATCCTTGGTAAGATTTATTCCTAAGTATCTTATCTTCTTGGGGGCTACTGTGAATGGTATTGATTTGGTTATTTCCTCTTCGGTGTTCTTTTTGTTGATGTAGAGGAATCCAAGTGATTTTTGTATGTTTATTTTATAACCTGAGACTCTACCAAACTCTTCTATTAGTTTCAGTAGTTTTCTGGAGGATTCCTTAGGGTTTTCTCTGTATATAATCATGTCATCTGCAAAGAGTGATAACTTTACTTCTTCCTTGCCAATCCGGATACCTTTTATTTCTTTGTCTAGCCTAATTGCCCTGGCTAGGACTTCTACCACGATGTTGAATAAGAGCGGTGATAAAGGGCATCCTTGTCTGGTTCCCGTTCTCAAGGGAAATGCTTTCAGGTTCTCTCCATTTAGAGTGATATTGGCTGTTGGCTTTGCATAGATGCCCTTTATTATGTTGAGGAATTTTCCTTCAATTCCTATTTTGGTAAGAGTTTTTATCATAAATGGGTGTTGGACTTTGTCAAATGCCTTTTGTGCATCAATTGATAAGATCATGTGGTTTTTGTCTTTTGTTTTATTTATGTGATGGATTACATTAATGGTTTTTCTGATATTAAACCAGCCTTGCATACCTGGTATAAATCCCACTTGATCAGGGTGAATTATTTTTTTGATGTGTTGTTGGATTCTATTGGCTAGAATTTTGTTCAGGATTTTTGCATCTATGTTCATGAGGGATATAGGTCTATAATTTTCTTTTTTTGTAATGTCTTTACCTGGTTTTGGTATCAGGGAGATGGTGGCTTCATAGAATGAGTTGGGTAGTATTCCGTCATTTTCTATGCTTTGGAATACCTTCAGAAGTAGTGGTGTTAACTCTTCTCTGAAAGTTTGGTAGAACTCTGCAGTGAAGCCGTCCGGGCCAGGGCTTTTTTTTTGCTGGGAGTTTTTTGATTACCGTTTCAATCTCTTTTTTTGTTATGGGTCTATTTAGTTGTTCTACTTCTGAATGTGTTAGTTTAGGTAGGTAGTGTTTTTCCAGGAATTCATCCATTTCTCCTAGGTTTTCAAATTTGTTAGAGTACAATTTTTCATAATAATCTGAAATGATTCTTTTAATTTCATTTGGTTCTGTTGTGATGTGGTCCTTCTCGTTTCTTATTTAGGTTATTTGTTTCCTTTCCTGTATTTCTTTAGTCAGTCTAGCCAATGGTTTATCAATTTTGTTAATTTTTTCAAAGAACCAGCTTTTGGCTTTGTTAATTCTTTCAATTGTTTTTCTGTTCTCTAATTCATTTAGTTCAGCTCTAATTTTTATTATTTGTTTTCTTCTGGTGCCTGATGGATTCTTTTGTTGCTCACTTTCTATTTGTTCAAGTTGTAGGGACAGTTCTCTGATTTTGGCTCTTTCTTCTTTGTGTATGTGTGCATTTATCGATATAAATTGGCCTCTGAGCACTGCTTTTGCTGTGTCCCAGAGGTTTTGATAGGAAGTATTTTCATTCTCGTTGCTTTCTATGAATTTCCTTATTCCCTCCTTGATGTCTTCTATAACCCAGTCTTTTTTCAGGAGGGTATTGTTCATTTTCCAAGTATTTGATTTCTTTTCCCTCGTTTTTCTGTTATTGATCTCTAGTTTTATTGCCTTGTGGTCTGAGAAGATGCTTTGTAATATTTCGATGTTTTGGACTCTGCAAAGGTTTGTTTTATGACCTAATATGTGGTCTATTCTAGAGAATGTTCCATGTGCACTAGAAAAAAAGTATATTTTGCAGCAGTTGGGTGGAGAGTTCTGTATAAGTCTATGAGGTCAAGTTGGTTGATTGTTGTAATTAGATCTTCCGTGTCTCTATTGAGCTTCTTACTGGATGTCCTGTCCTTCTCCGAAAGTGGTGTGTTGAAGTCTCCTACTATAATTGTGGAGGTATCTATCTCACTTTACAATTCTGTTAAAATTTGATTTATGTATCTTGCAGCCCTGTCATTGGGTGCATATATATTTAATATGGTTATGTCTTCCTCATCAATTGTCCCTTTTATCATTATATAGTGTCCTTCTTTATCCTTTGTGGTGGATTTAAGTCTAAAGGCTATTTTGTCAGAAATTAATATTGCTACTCCTCTTCTTTTTTGCTTATTGTTTGCTTGATATACTTTTTTCCATCGTTTGAGTTTTAGTTTGTTTGTGTCTCTAAGTCTAAGGTGTGTCTCTTGTAGGCAGCATACAGATGGATCGTGTTTCTTTATCCAGTCTGTGACTCTCTGGCTCTTTATTGGTGCATTTAGTCCATTTACATTCAGGGTAATTATAGATAAATAAGTTTTTAGTGCTGTCATTTTGATGCCTTTTTGTGTGTGTTGTTGACAATTTCATTTTTCCACATACTTTTTTGAGCTGAGGCGTTTTTCTTAGTAAATTGTGAGATCCTCACTTTCATAGTGTTTGACTTTATGTTAGTTGAGTCGTTACGTTTTTCTTGGCTTTTATCTTGAGTTATAGAGTTGTTATACCTTTTTGTGGTTACCTTATTATTTACCCCTATTTTTCTAAGTAAAAACCTAACTTGTATTGTTCTATATTGCCTTGTATCGCTCTCCATATGGCAGTTCAGTGCCTCCTGTATTTAGTCCGTCTTTTTGATTATTGTGATCTTTTACCTATTGACTTCCATGATTCCCTGTTATGTGTATTTTTTTTTTAATTAATCTTAATTTGTTTGTTTTTGTGATTTCCCTATTTGAGTTGATATCAGGACGTTCTGTTTTGTGACCTTGTGTTGTGCGGATATCTGATATTATTGGTTCTCTGGCCAAACAATATCCTTTAGTATTTCTTGTAGCTTTGGTTTGGTTTTTGTAAATTCTCTAAACTTGTGTTTGTCTGTAAATATCTTAATTTCACCTTCGTATTTCAGAGAGAGTTTTGCTGGATATATGATCCTTGGCTGGCAGTTTTTCTCCTTCAGTGTTCTGTATATGTCGTCCCATTCCCTTCTTGCCTGGATGGTTTCTGCTGAGTAATCTGAACTTATTCTTATTGATTCTCCCTTGAAGGAAACCTTTCTTTTCTCCCTGGCTGCTTTTAAAATTTTCTGTTTATCTTTGGTTTTGGTGAGTTTGATGATAATATGTCTTGGTGTTTTTCTTTTTGGATCAATCTTAAATGGGGTTCGATGAGCATCTTGGATAGATATCCTTTCGTTTTTCATGATGTCAGGGAAGTTTTCTGTCAGGAGTTCTTCAACTATTTTCTCAGTGTTTTCTGTCTCCCCCCCCTGTTCTGGGACTCCAATCACCCGCAGGTTATCCTTCTTGATAGAGTCCCACATAATTCTTAGGGTTTCTTCACTTTTTTTAATTCTTTTATCTGATTTTTTTTCAGCTATGTTGGTGTTGATTCCCTGGTCCTCCAGATGTCCCAGTCTGCATTCTTATTGCTCGAGTCTGCTCCTCTGACTTCCTAGTGCGTTGTCTAATTCTGTAATTTTATTGTTAATCTTTTGGATTTCTACATGTTGTCTCTCTATGGATTCTTGCAACTTATTAATTTTTCCACTATGTTCTTGAATAATTTTTTTGAGTTCTTCAACAGTTTTATCAGTGTGTTCCTTGGCTTTTTCTGCAGTTATCCTAATTTCATTTGTGATATCTTTAAGCATTCTGTAAATTAGTTTTTTATATTCTGTACCTGATAATTCCAGGATTGTATCTTCATTTGGGAAAGATTTTGATTCTTTTGTTTGGAGGGTTGGAGAAGCTGTCATGGTCTGCTTCTTTAAGTGGTTTGATATGGATTGTTGTCTCCGAGCCATCACTGGGAAACTAGCTTTTCCAGAAAATCCGCTGCATCCAGTCCAAATCCCGGCAGGACGATTCTCCGGCTGGGACGCTGCTCTTACTGCTCCAAGACCAGTCACTGCCTCCCGGGGACTTCTCCTACTGGCTGCATCCCATGCCGCCCGCGGAACCGGCTGGTCCCCCTCCCGGGGTTAGTTCAGGGGGGTGGAGCAGCTCTCTGTGCTTGTGCCGTACCTGACTGGTACGCTGGCTCCAGGCTCTGGAAACAATCGCTGCTTCCCCGTATTTGTTCGTTCTCCGTCTCTAAATCTGTGTTTGTTGTTCAGGGTTCGTAGATTGTTATGTATGTGATCGATTAACTTGTTTTTCCGTGTCTTTGTTGTAAGAGGGATCTGAGGTAGATTCTGCCTAGTCCGCCATCTTGGCTCCGCCTCTCTTGGTGTGTTTTTAAAACAAGCACTAACGCAGCTTCCGTAGCAAAGGTAAAACGTTACACTTCGGGCAGTGCAGCTCCTGTGTGGTGTGTGCTGGATGAAATGAATGTGCCAGCAACACCAACCTGTCCTGCTCCCGGGCCAAAACCACAAGCACGAATGGGACTGGGGAGGAAGACAAACACTGGGAATTTACTGGAACAAGGCCAAGGGTTATAACAGAAAAGTAGAGGCAAAAAGCAATTTTAGAACACAAACTGCACCCTTTAAATACACCGCCTCCTACCAACTAATTTTAAAATTATTCACTCTCTCTAATGTTCATTTTCTTTCTTTAAAATTTTTTTGTTTATACTCAAACTTTTTAAATAGTATTTTAAATGCAAAAAAAAAATGTACACACCATACACAAACACATACATAGTCACATTCCCACTTATTTATTTTAGCTTTATTTTTTCAGTTGCCATCAAGTTGCTTCCAACTCATGGCGATTCCATGCGTGTCAGAGTAGAACCATGCTCCACAGGGTTTTTAAGTGGCTGCTTTTTCAGAAGTAGATGTCTAGGGGTTTCTTTCCAAGCACTGCTAGGTAGACTCAAACCTCCAACCTTTCAGTTTGCAGTCAAGTGTGCTAAGGATTTGTATCACCTGGGGAGTCCATATATTTTCTGTAGCATGAATAATTATATCATTGATGAACACAGCAACGAATGACTCTGCAGATTTACCATGCATCTATCATTATAGTATTTGGTTGTTGGGACAAACAACAAACACAGAGTAGATAACACCTCCGTAGTCAGGATTAAAGAGATTGGGTTAAGATTTGAATTTTTTAAATTAAGAGGCATTATTTTTAAAAGGGTTTTGAATACACAGAAAAATCGAGCATATAATACCAAGAGTTGCCGTATACTCCTGTCCCCTGCACTTTTTCCCTGATTAGCGACATGGTGCATTAGTGTGGTGCATTTGTCACAGCTGATGATGCAATACTGATGCATCATTATTAACTAAAGTCCATAGTTTACATTAGGGTTCACTCTTTGTGTTGTATATTTCTATGGGTTTTGACAAAAGTATAATGTCATGTATCCCTCATTACAGTATCATACAGAACAGTTTCACTACCCTAAAAATCCTTAGTCTTTCCTTGCTTTTTATGACCTGGAAAATCTTGAAGACTACTGGTCAGATAGTTTGTAGAATGTCCCTCAGTTTAGGTTGTCTAATATTTTTCTCATGATTGGGCTGGAGTTATGGGTCTCAGGGAAGAATGGCAGTGGTGAAGTGTCCTTCATATATCATATCATATATCCTATCATACCAGGGGGCACGTAATATCAACATGACTTATTGCTGGTGTCGTTAACCTCACCCTGGTTAAAGTGATGTATGCCAGGTCTGTGTACTATACAGTTATTGTTCTTCTTTTTACAGACTCTATTTGTTAAAAGTAAATCATTAAGTCTGGATCACATTCAAGGAGAGAGGAGTTAAGCTCTATCTCCTGGAAGGAGTAGTATCAAAAACTTTGTGCACATATGTTAAAACCACCAGAGTGATCAATTAGTTTCTAAATGAAGATAAAAAAAAAAAACCCAGTGCCCTCAAGTCAATTCCAACAAAGTAGAACTGCCCCATAGAGTTTCCAAGGAGCACCTGGCAGATTCAAACTGCCGACCCTTTGGTTAGCAGGTATAGCACTTAACCACTACGCCACCAGGGTTTCCTGAATGAAGATAGAAGATACTTTTTGATAGAGAGAAAGCTGCACAGGAAACAAACAGCTGAACTATAGATCAGGAAAAGTATTTCAACTTCATTTTGACTCTTCATACCCATCACTGTTCCTTTATTCTTTCTGTATTTTTTTTTTATTGTACTTTAGATGAAGGTTTACAGAGCAAATTAGTTTCTTATTAAACAATTAATGTACACATTGTTTTGTGACATTGGTTGCCAAACCCACAACACGTCAACACTCTTCCTTTCTCAACCTTGGGTTCCCTACTGCCAGCTTTCCTGTCCCCTCCTGACCTCTTGTCCTTGCCCCTAGGCTGGTGTGCCCCTTTAGTCTCATTTTGTTTTGAGTCTGTCTAATCTTTGGCTGAAGGGTAAACCTTAGGAGTGACTTCAGCACTGAGTTAAAAGGGCATCTGGTGGCCATACTCTCAGGGTTTCTCCAGTCTCTGTTAGACCAGTGAGTCTGGTCTTTTTTTCTTTTTCTTTTTTTTGAGTTAGAAATTTGTTGTATATTTTTCTCCAGCTCTGTCCGGGATCCTGTATTGTGATCCCTGTCAGAGTGGTCGGTGGTGGTAGCTGGGCACCATCTAGTTGTGCTGGACTCAGTCTGGTGGAGGCTGTGGTAGTTGTGGTCCATTAGTCCTTTGGACTAATCTTTCCCTTGTGTCTTTAGTTTTCTTCATTCTCCCTTGCTCCAGGTGGGGTAAGACCAGTGGAGTATCTTAGATGGCCACTCACAAGCTTTTAAGACCCCAGACGCTACTTACCAATGTAGGATGTAGAATATTTTCATTATAAACTGTGTATGCCAATTGAGCTAGATGTTCCCCAAGACTATGGTCCCCAGCTCAGTAATTCAGTCCCTCAGGGAGTTTGGATGTGTCTATGGAGCTTCCATGACCTTGTATCTTTATTCTAATGTTTATTTTAATGTAAGTAAACATAACCCAGTTAAGTTATATCTTCCTTTTGTCATAACTGTACCACATAAAATTTTTTTTAAAGCATAGTTTCAATGCCTAAATATCTTAATTTTCACCATGATTCAGTCTGACACAAATTTCAAATTATCTACAAATGATTACACCAAAAAACTTACTCAAAACAAAAGATACATACATTTTTTTGTTTTCCTTTTTTTACTTTCGTGAGTGGGAGAACAAATACACACTAACTATAATGGTCTCCAGTGAATACTAATAATGGTACCAAGAGCATCTCAGTAAAATACTGAAGAGGTTCCCAGAGAACAGATTTTCGAGATGGCAAATTATATCAGCAGCACTAAAATTCAAGTTTAATTAGCCATGGCACTTCCGTACACTTTACAGCTGATGAAATGCTCATCAGCTCTAACAATTCTTAGTAAGTTCTGTTTAAATTTAATTTCTATTTCCGTTTGACAGTAACCAAGGAAAACGTGTGACTCAACACAATGATAATACGGCATAGCTCAAGTACTGTAAGTTTTCAGTTTGTTCTTAGTTACTCACCTAGCCAATTTAATTTTAAAATCATAAACTCTTCCAGCCTCCCTTTGGGAAACAACAATGTACTCTGAAAGTTTTCCTCAGGTTTTTAACTTTGATAGAGTGAATATATCAAATGAGAAATGTTTTATATAGTCTGGCCCTTTTGTTCTTTAAATTATCAAAAATAGTAGCATTTTTTTAAATCATATTCTGGCAAATATCTATTCCTTTAGAGGAATGATAAGTGAGCAAATTTAGTGCCACTCTTATAACTGTAGGATTTAAATAAGAGGGAGAAATAGTCCCAACATCAACTCTCCCTACACTCTTTACTACTCAAGAGAATTTGGAGAGATACTGACATTTCTTGTCTCTTCTTTTCTTATTCATAACAATAAATCTAAAAGAACAGTTAAGATGTTAACTAAAGAAGTAACCGAAGAAGCATGCAGACCCTAGTGCTAATATTTAACCTTTTTTTTGGGGGGGGGGTGGGAGAGGGGGAGTATAGGACGAAAAAACAAAAGATGTTAAAAAGCAAAGATGTCACCTTGAGGACTAAGGTGCATCTGACCCAACTCAGGATATTTTTAAATTGCCTCATATGAATGCAAAAGCTGGACAATGAATACGTACGAATGAAGAAGAATTGAAGTCTTAGAATTACGGTGTTGGTGAAGTATGTTGAATATACTATGGACTGCCAGAAGAACGAACAAGTCTTACTTGGAAAAAGTACAGCCAGAGTGCTCCTTGGATGTGAGAATGGGAGACTTAGTCTCACATACTTTGGACGTATTATCAGGAGGGACCAGTCCCTGGAGAAGGACATCATGCTTGGTAAAGTAGAGGGTCAGTAAAAAAGAAGAAGACTCTCGACGAGACAGATTGACACAGTGGCTGCAACAATGGGTTCAAGCATAATAAGATTATGAGGATGGCGAAGGACTGGATAGTGTTTCATTCTGTTGTGCGTGGGGTCGCTACAAGTCAGCACCTAATAAGAACAACAACATAGGACGAAAAAGAGAATTTCAGAGCTATTTGTTTTTTACCTATTTGTGAGGAGTTTCCTGATTTGTGCCCAGGTCACTGTGGCTTCCTTTCCTGAGCCCACAAGGAACATTTCAGTCCTTCATTCTAATACTTATCCTACTCAGGTCCACTTTTCAGCTCATTGGAGGCACATATTCTTCTGCCACTTGAGGAAACACTCGCTTCTTGAAATCAGACAACATGACATTTTCTTGTACCCTCATGATGGCCAACACACCGTGGGCAGCTATTAAATATTTATTAAAATGAATTTAAAAAATATCTTACATTTTAAACTCCCCAAATTGTATATATTTCATGAAGAAAACTGGAAAAACACAAGTAAAAAAAAGAATAAGAAACTGACTTTAATCCAACCATCCTGAGACAACCAGTGCTAAGACAAATCTACAGATGACTCTGACACAAAGATGGAATCATTAGGGAAGCTGTTTGTGATATTAATAGAAAGACCCAATGGAACAGTTTAATATAAGAGATAAAGTAGAAAGGGGTGAAATCACTGATTTCATGATTTTCAAAAAGTTAGATTTAATCATACATTTTTTTTTTTTTATAATAACTTTTATTAAGCTTCAAGTGAACGTTTACAAATCAAATCAGTCTGTCACATATAAGTTTACATACATATCACTCCCTACTCCCACTTACTCTCCCCGTCTTGAGTCAGCCCTTTCAGTCTCTCCTTTCTTGACAATTTTGCCGGCTTCCCTCTCTCTCTATCCTCCCATCCCCCCTCCAGACAAGAGTTGCCAACACAATCTCAAGTGTCCACCTGATATAATTAGCTCACTCTTCATCAGCATCTCTCTCCCACCCGCTGACCAGTCCCTTTCATTTCTGATGAGTTGTCTTCGGGGATGGTTCCTGTCCTGTGTCAACTGAAGGTCTGGGGAGCATGGCCGCCGGGATTCCTCCAGTCTCAGTCAGACCATTAAGTTTGGTCTTCTTATGAGAATTTGGGGTCTGCATCCCACTGATCTCCTGCTCCCTCAGGGGTCCTCTGCTGTGCTCCCTGTCAGGGCAGTCATCGATTGTGGCCGGGCACCAACTAGTTCTTCTGGTCTCAGGATGATGTAGGTCTCTGGTTCATGTGGCCCTTTCTGTCTCTTGGGCTCTTAGTTGTCATGTGGGCTTGGTGTTCTTCATTTTCCTTTGCTCCAGGTGGGTTGAGACCAATTGATGCATCTTAGATGGCTGCTTGTTAGCATTTAAGACCCCAGACGCCACATTTCAAAGTGGGATGCAGAATGATTTCATAATAGAATTATTTTGCCAATTGACTTAGAAGTCCCCGCAAACCATGTTCCCCAGACCCCCGCGCTTGCTCCGCTGACCTTTGAAGCATTCATTTTATCCCGGAAACTTCTTTGCTTTTGGTCCAGTCCAACTGAGCTGACCTTCCATGTATTGAGTGTTGTCTTTCCCTTCACCTAAAGCAGTTCTTATCTACTGATTAATCAATAAAAAAAACCCTCTCCCACCCTCCCTCCCTCCCCCCCTCGTAACCACAAAAGTATGTGTTCTTCTCAGGTTTACTATTTCTCAAGATCTTATAATAGTGGTCTTATACAATATTTGTCCTTTTGCCTCTGACTCATTTCGCTCAGCATAATGCCTTCCAGGTTCCTCCATGTTATGAAATGTTTCAGAGATTCGTCACTGTTCTTTATCGATGCGTAGTATTCCATTGTGTGAATATACCACAATTTATTTACCCATTCATCCGTTGATGGACACCTTGGTTGCTTCCAACTTTTTGCTATTGTAAACAGAGCTGCAATAAACATGGGTGTGCATATATCTGTTTGTATGAAGGCTCTTGTATCTCTAGGATATATTCCTAGGAGTGGGATTTCTGGGTTGTATGGTAGTTCTATTTCTAACTGTTTAAGATAACGCCAGATAGATTTCCAAAGTGGTTGTACCATTTGACATTCCCACCAGCAGTGTATGAGTTCCAATCTCTCCGCAGCCTCTCCAACATTTATTATTTTGTGTTTTTTGGATTAATGCCAGCCTTGCTGGTGTGAGATGGAATCTCATCGTAGTTTTAATTTGCATTTCTCTAATGGCTAATGATCGAGAGCATTTTCTCATGTATCTGTTGGCTGCCTGAATATCTTCTTTAGAGAAATGTGTGTTCATATCCTTTGCCCACTTCTTGATTGGGTTGTTTGTCTTTTTGTGGTTGAGTTTGGACAGAATCATGTAGATTTTAGAGATCAGGCGCTGGTCGGAGATGTCATAGCTGAAAATTCTTTCCCAATCTGTAGGTGGTCTTTTTACTCTTTTGGTGAAGTCTTTAGATGAGCATAGGTGTTTGATTTTTAGGAGCTCCCAGTTATCAGGTTTCTCTTCATCATCTTTGGTAATGTTTTGTATTCTGTTTATACCTTGTATTAGGGCTCCTAGGGTTGTCCCAATTTTTTCTTCCATGATCTTTATCGTTTTAGTCTTTATGTTTAGGTCTTTGATCCACTTGGAGTTAGTTTTTGTGCATGGTGTGAGGTATGGGTCCTGTTTCATTTTTTTGCAAATGGATATCCAGTTATGCCAGCACCATTTGTTAAAAAGGCTATCTTTTCCCCAGTTAATTGACACTGGTCCTTTGTCAAATATCAGCTGCTCATACATGGATGGATCTATGTCTGGGTTCTCAATTCTGTTCCATTGGTCTATGTGTCTGTTGTTGTACCAATACCAGGCTGTTTTGACTACTGTGGCTGTATAATAGGTTCTGAAGTCGGGTAAGGTGAGGCCTCCCACTTTCTTCTTGTTTTTCAGTAGTGCTTTGCTTATCCGGGGCTTCTTTCCGTTCCATATGAAATTGGTGATTTGTTTCTCTATCCCCTTAAAATATGACATTGGAATTTGGATCGGAAGTGCGTTAAATGTATAGATGGCTTTTGGTAGAATAGACATTTTTACTATGTTAAGTCTTCCTATCTATGAGCAAGGTATGTTTTTCCACTTAAGTATGTCCTTTTGAATTTCTTGTAGTAGAGCTTTGTAGTTTTCTTTGTATAGGTCTTTTACATCCTTGGTAAGATTTATTCCTAAGTATCTTATCTTCTCGGGGGCTACTGTGAATGGTATTGATTTGGTTATTTCCTCTTCGGTGTTCTTTTTGTTGATGTAGAGGAATCCAAGTGATTTTTGTATGTTTATTTTATAACCTGAGACTCTGCCAAACTCTTCTATTAGTTTCAGTAGTTTTCTGGAGGATTCCTTAGGGTTTTCTGTGTATATAATCATGTCATCTGCAAATAGTGATAACTTTACTTCTTCCTTGCCAATCCGGATACCTTTTATTTCTTTGTCTAGCCTGATTGCCCTGGCTAAGACTTCCAACACGATGTTGAATAAGAGCGGTGATAAAGGGCATCCTTGTCTGGTTCCCGTTCTCAAGGGAAATGCTTTCAGGTTCTCTCCATTTAGAGTGATATTGGCTGTTGGCTTTGCATAGATGCCCTTTATTATGTTGAGGAATTTTCCTTCAATTCCTATTTTGGTAAGAGTTTTTATCATGAATGGGTGTTGGACTTTGTCAAATGCCTTTTCTGCATCAATTGATAAGATCATGTGGTTTTTGTCTTTTGTTTTATTTATGTGATGGATTACATTAATGGTTTTTCTGATATTAAACCAGCCTTGCATACTTGGTATAAATCCCACTTGATCAGGGTGAATTATTTTTTTGATGTGTCGTTGGATTCTATTGGCTAGAATTTTGTTGAGGATTTTTGCATCAATGTTCATGAGGGATATAGGTCTATAATTTTCTTTTTTTGTAATGTCTTTACCTGGTTTTGGTATCAGGGAGATGGTGGCTTCATAGAATGAGTTGGGTAGTATTCCGTCATTTTCTATGCTTTGGAATACCTTTAGTAGTAGTGGTGTTAACTCTTCTCTGAAAATTTGGTAGAACTCTGCAGTGAAGCCGTCCGGGCCAGGACTTTTTTTTGTTGGGAGTTTTTTGATTACCGTTTCAATCTCTTTTTTTGTTATGGGTCTATTTAGTTGTTCTACTTCTGAATGTGTTAGTTTAGGTAGGTAGTGTTTTTCCAGGAATTCATCCATTTCTTCTAGGTTTTCAAATTTGTTAGAGTACAATTTTTCATAATAATCTGAAATGATTCTTTTAATTTCATTTGGTTCTGTTGTGATGTGGTCCTTCTCATTTCTTATTCGGGTTATTTGTTTCCTTTCCTGTATTTCTTTAGTCAGTCTAGCCAATGGTTTATCAATTTTGTTAATTTTTTCAAAGAACCAGCTTTTGGCTTTGTTAATTCTTTCGATTGTTTTTCTGTTCTCTAATTCATTTAGTTCAGCTCTAATTTTTATTATTTGTTTTCTTCTGGTGCCTGATGGATTCTTTTGTTGCTCACTTTCTATTTGTTCAAGTTGTAGGGACAGTTCTCTGATTTTGGCTCTTTCTTCTTTTTGTATGTGTGCATTTATTGATATAAATTGGCCTCTGAGCACTGCTTTTGCTGTGTCCCAGAGGTTTTGATAGGAAGTATTTTCATTCTCGTTGCTTTCTATGAATTTCCTTATTCCCTCCTTGATGTCTTCTATAACCCAGTCTTTTTTCAGGAGGGTATTGTTCATTTTCCAAGTATTTGATTTCTTTTCCCTCGTTTTTCTGTTATTGATCTCTAGTTTTATTGCCTTGTGGTCTGAGAAGATGCTTTGTAATATTTCGATGTTTTGGACTCTGCAAAGGTTTGTTTTATGACCTAATATGTGGTCTATTCTAGAGAATGTTCCATGTGCGCTAGAAAAAAAAGTATATTTTGCAGCAGTTGGGTGGAGAGTTCTGTATAAGTCAATGAGGTCAAGTTGGTTGATTCTTGTAATTAGATCTTCCGTGTCTCTGTTGAGCTTCTTACTGGATGTCCTGTCCTTCTCCGAAAGTGGTGTGTTGAAGTCTCCTACTATAATTGTGGAGGTATCTATCTCGCTTTTCAGTTCTGTTAAAATTTGATTTATGTATCTTGCAGCCCTGTCATTGGGTGCGTAAATATTTAATATGGTTATGTCTTCCTCATCAATTGTCCCTTTTATCATTATATAGTGTCCTTCTTTATCCTTTGTGGTGGATTTAAGTCTAAAGTCTATTTTGTCAGAAATTAATATTGCTACTCCTCTTCTTTTTTGCTTATTGTTTGCTTGATATACTTTTTTCCATCCTTTGAGTTTTAGTTTGTTTGTGTCTCTAAGTCTAAGGTGTGTCTCTTGTAGGCAGCATATAGATGGATCGTGTTTCTTTATCCAGTCTGTGACTCTCTGTCTCTTTATTGGTGCATTTAGTCCATTTACATTCAGGGTAATTATAGATAAATAAGTTTTTAGTGCTGTCATTTTGATGCCTTTTTATGTGTGTTGTTGACAATTTCATTTTTCCACATACTTTTTTGTGCTGAGGCGTTTTTCTTAGTAAATTGTGAGATCCTCATTTTCATAGTGTTTGACTTTATGTTAGTTGAGTCGTTACGTTTTTCTTGGTTTTTGTCTTGAGTTATAGAGTTGTTATACCTTTTTGTGGTTACCTCATTATATACCCCTATTTTTCTAAGTAAAAACCTAACTTGTATTGTTCTATATCGCCTTGTATCACTCTCCATATGGCAGTTCAATGCCTCCTGTATTTAGTCCCTCTTTTTGATTATTGAGATCTTTTACCTATTGTCTTCCATGATTCCCTGTTACGTGTATTTTTTTTTTAATTAATCTTAATTTGTTTGTTTTTGTGATTTCCCTATTTGAGTTGATATCAGGACGTTCTGTTTTGTGACCTTGTGTTGTGCTGATATCTGATATTATTGGTTCTCTGACCAAACAATATCCTTTAGTATTTCTTGTAGCTTTGGTTTGGTTTTTGCAAATTCTCTAAACTTGTGTTTGTCTGTAAATATCTTAATTTCGCCTTCATATTTCAGAGAGAGTTTTGCTGGATATATGATCCTTGGTTGGCAGTTTTTCTCCTTCAGTGTTCTGTATATGTCGTCCCATTCCCTTCTTGCCTGCATGGTTTCTGCTGAGTAGTCAGAACATATTCTTATTGATTCTCCCTTGAAGGAAACCTTTCTTTTCTCCCTGGCTGCTTTTAAAATTTTCTGTTTATCTTTGGTTTTGGTGAGTTTGATGATAATATGTCTAGGTGTTTTTCTTTTTGGATCAATCTTAAATGGGGTTCGATGAGCATCTTGGATAGATATCCTTTCGTCTTTCATGATGTCAGGGAAGTTTTCTGTCAGGAGTTCTTCAACTATTTTCTCTGTGTTTTCTGTCCCCCCTCCCTGTTCTGGGACTCCAATCACCCGCAGGTTATCCTTCTTGATAGAGTCCCACATTATTCTTAGGGTTTCTTCATTTTTTTTAATTCTTTTATCTGATTTTTTTTCAGCTATGTTGGTGTTGATTCCCTGGTCCTCCAGATGTCCCAGTCTGCATTCTAATTGCTCGAGTCTGCTCCTCTGACTTCCTAGTGTGTTGTCTAATTCTGTTATTTTATTGTTAATCTTTTGGATTTCTACATGTTGTCTCTCTATAGATTCTTGCAACTTATTAATTTTTCCAGTATGTTCTTGAATAATCTTTTTGAGTTCTTCAACAGTTTTATCAGTGTGTTCCTTGGCTTTTTCTGCAGATATCCTAATTTCATTTGTGATATCATTAAGCATTCTGTAAATTAGTTT
Organism: Loxodonta africana; assembly: GCF_030014295.1. Lineage (NCBI taxonomy): Eukaryota > Metazoa > Chordata > Mammalia > Proboscidea > Elephantidae > Loxodonta > Loxodonta africana. Next base: position 94,154,710 of record NC_087352.1, on the reverse strand, counting down.
TTTATATTCTGTATCTGATAATTCCAAAATTGTATCTTCATTTGGAAAAGATTTTGATTCTTTTGTTTGGGGGGTTGGAGAAGCTGTCACGGTCTGCTTCTTTAAGTGGTTTGATATGGATTGTTGTCTCCGAGCCATCACTGGGAAACTAGTTTTTCCAGAAAATCCGCTAAAAAAAAACTGCGATCAGATCCCTATCAGAGTTCTCCCTCTGGCTCAGGCTATTCAGATGTTAATGAAGCCGCCTGGGGAGGGTGGGGGAGGGAACAGAGAGATAGGAGAGTAGCACCTCAGAATATAGCCAGAGTTGCTTGTCTTGCTTGGAATGACTGTTATATCTGAGATTCCCGCGGGCGCGTCGCCTATGTGTGCTGACTGTGTGGAGATTGCCCCCAGGGGGTCTGGCCCGCTGGAGTCACAGTCAGATCCTCCGCTTCCAGCCCCACGCCCAGCGTCAAGGCTCCCCTACTGGGACGGTGCACTCTCAACTCCAAAATCAGTCGCTGCCTCCCGGGGACTTCTCTTCCCTCCAGCCGCGTGGCCGTGCCGCCCCCTTGAACCAGGTAGGCCCCCTCCCGGGGTTAGTTCAGATGGGTGGAGTAGCTCCCCGTGCTTGTGCCGCGACCGAGTGTCCCGGCTGGAACGCTGTTCTCCCCACTCCAATACCAGTCGCTGCCTCCCGGGGACTTCTCCTACCGGCTGCGTCCCACGCCGCCCGCGCGACCCGGCTGGTCCCCTTCCCGGGGTTAGTTCAGGGGGTGGAGCAACTCTCCGTGTTTATGGCGTACCTGCGTGCAGTCCAAATCCCTGCGAGACGGTTCCCCGGCTCGGATGCTGCTCTTTCTGCTCCAAGATCAGTCACTGCCTCCCGGGGACTTCTCCTACCGGCTGCGTCCCACGCCGCCCGTGGAACCGGCTGGTCCCCCTCCCGGGGTTAGTTCAGGGGGGTGGAGCAGGTCTCTGTGCTTGTGCCGTACCTGACTGGTACGCTGGCTCCAGGCTCTGGAAACAATTGCTGCTTCCCCGTATTAGTTCGTTCTCCGTCTCTAAATCTGTGTTTGTTGTTCAGGGTTCGTAGATTGTTATGTATGTGATCGATTCACTTGTTTTTCCGTGTTTTTGTTGTAAGAGGGATCCGAGGTAACGTCTGCCTAGTCCGCCATCTTGGCTCCGCCCCCTCTCATACATTTATTTTTGATGGAGAAAATAATTATGTTAATATTTTTGGGAAAGAAACATGGGTAATTTAAGTGCAGACCAAAAAAAAAAAAATGACTTTTTGGGTTAAAAAATGTGTAGACTTAGGGGTAGGAAGTGTGAGAAACATTTTATAAACATGAAATCATTTAATCTTACAACCACCTCAGCAGGTGGGTATTGTTGCTAGCCCTGCTTACAGATGTGAAAACTGAGGCTGAGAGAGTCTTTCTAAGGTCTAATAGCAAGGATGTGACTCCAGTATCAGTTTATTAACCCAGAAGTGATATTGCAAAGGGTTGTAACTGCTATTTAGCTATGGAAGTCCCCGAGTAGTGCAAACGGTTAACACGTCCTGCTGCTAACAGAAAAGTTAGAGGTTCGAGTCCACCCAGAGGTGCCTCAGAAGAAAGACTTGGTCATCTACTTCCAAAAACTCTCAGCCACTGAAAAACCTGTGAAGCACAGTTGTACTCTGACACACACGGGGTCGACGTGAGTCAGAATCAACTCCGCAGCAACTATTTTTTGGTTTTTGTTTTTTATTGGCCCAGCTGAAGCTGGAATCGCAACTGTGTGACAGCCAATTAGGAGAGATGTTCATTTTCTCACGCCTTTATTAACCCAATCATCATACATTTAACATTTCCCTGCCAGATACTAGGAACTGTAGCAGTCTAGAAGCAGAAGCAAAAAAAGAAAGTTTGGCTGGACTTACGATTAGATCAGGGAGTGTCGAGCACAGTGACTATGAGGTAAAGGAATTGGAGGTACTGCTGAAAACATTAATGAAATGATGGACTGGCAGGTAGGAAATAAAATTATGTAAGAGAGACTGGGTGCCCAGAAAAATAAGAACTGGAGTGATTAGAGGCTTCAGTGAAATAAAAAATAAAGTGAGGCATTAAGAATAAGGAGAAGATTAACGTAAGAAAGGTTTACCATTAACTGAAAGTTGCACATGTGGAGTTCTTTGGGCAATGGCAACTTTCAAGGTGGGCCAACCTGAGGAAATTGCTAACATGAAGTGTAAGTGACAGGAAAGTCACTATGACATTATCACTTGTGATAGTCACCCATGACTATCGGAGGTTGTGTTAGATGGCATCGAGTTGGTTCCAACTCACAGCGACCCTAGGTATGACAGAAGGAACACTGCTGCAGGAGGTATGGAAAACAGGGGCTCTGAGCTTGGCTCAACCCCCACCGAATGTGAGGAAGTGACGGAATGGGATTAACATCAAGGGGACCACATGTGAATTGTTAATGGAAAATAAAGGTTATTCCGGTTATGGAGCAATAGTCCATAGAATTATCACAGCCTTGTTTGAACCTGTTTGTATTTTATTCCCAGCAACTTTTGTAATGATGCATGAAGTAAACTTTTCTTCTTGTTTTGTTTTTTTGCCTGTGCTGTCTAAAATAACACTTTGTTAGTCATCTGAAAATGCAACCTATTTTCAGTGTTTTCAGAGATGACAAACAACTCCAAGTCTATCAGCATGATTTACAGGTTCATAAATTTTAGTTTTTTTTTTTTTTTTTCTCATTTTTTCCATAACAGAATACACGACTTTCCCTGTAGAGTGTCATGGTTAGAAAAAAACAAAAAACCCACTGCCATCGAGTTGACTCTAACTCATAGCGACCCTACAGGACAGAGTAGAACTGTCCCATACAGTTTCCAAGGAGCAGCTGGTGGATTCGAACTGCCGACCTTTTGGTTAGCAGCTGAGGTCTTAACCATTGCACCACCAGGGCTCCTACACCACCAGGGTTAAGGGCATGTATTTTACAACCAGATGCCCTGAGTTCAAATCTCACCTCATCCATTTACTACTAGTCGTCCGATTTAGGCAAGTCACTTCTAATTTCTCTGTTCCTTGGTAACCTTATCAGTAAAATGGCATAAACAATACTACCAGTATCATGGGGTTTTGCGAGGATTCAATCAGTAAATATATGTAAAGGACATCCTATACGCACTGGAATATGGTAAGGGGTAAAGCAGTGTTGGGTATCATTATTATTAGTAGAAGGCCCTTATCCATTTATCTACTTAACTTTCCCTCCTCTGGATCTTCATCCTGTCCATTACATCTCTCTGGAGCAGCAGCGTGCAAATGGCACAGAGTCATGTTGGTGACACATGGCCTGGTATAGGGACATCACAACGTTTTCTCTGGTGTTTTTGTACCTCTTCCTAGTGATGCTCAGGCCATTTTGGCTTATGTGTTACAGCAACATGTTGAGTCAAGATTTTCAAAGACCTTTCAAAAGTGTTTCCCTAATTTCCAGTTTGCATTTTGTAGCTACAAAAGCAAAATGACCCTCAGTATTGTGGTCTAAGGAATAAGTAATTACTGTTGCAAGAATTGCTGTAAGAATTTAGTTATATAATATAGGTAAAACACCTAGCATTTAATAAATGATTATTCCATACAATGTCAAGGTTTTATTTGCCTCAACTTTTGGTAAGTCATCCATCATGTTCTTATGGAAACGGCATTGAACCTGACTTAGAAATATGACTTAGATTTTTGGTTTTCAGTTTCTTTACATGCAAAGTTGAGGAACTGGTCTCTAGATAAATGTTATTCTGCTGACTTTTTCTGGTGTCAACTCTCATTTCTAAGGTCCCTCTTTCAGTCTTCCGTGCAACAAAAACACCACCTCAAAATATTTCTGTAATCACCTTTGGAAACCCTAGATATGGATTTCTTTATCTACAGAATTGCTCCCAACAGTTATCACAAATGGTAATATACGGTTATTAAATAGTCTTCAAAAAACCATGCAGAAGCATAGTTAAGAATTACTGGATTACAGCTGAGTGAAACAAGTCAGTCACAAAAGGACAAATATTGTGTGAGACCACTACTGTAAAAACTCATGAAAAGGTTTACATACAAAAAGAAACAATCTTTGATGGTTATAAGCGAGGGGAGGGGTGAGGATGGCAAAACACTTAATAGACAAAAGATAAGTGGTAACTTTGGCGAAGGGTAAGATAGTATACAATATTGGGGAAGCCAGCACAGCCTGTATAAGGCAGGGCCATGGTAGCTCCATAGACACACCCAAACTCCATGAGGGACCAAACTGCTGGGCTGAAGGCTGTGGAGACCATGGTCTCAGGGAACATCTAGCTCAACCAGCATAATATAGTTTATAAAGAAAATGTTCTACATTCTACTTTGGTGAGTTCCATCTGGGTCTTAAAAGCCTGTAAGTGGCCACCTAGGACACTCCACTGGTCTCACCCCTTTGGGAGCAAGGAAGAATGAAGAAAACTAAAGACACAAGGGAAAGATAAGGCCAAAGGACTAATAGACCATATCTACCACAGCCTCCTCCAGACTGAGCCCAGTACAAGAAGATGGTGCCTGGCTACCACCACTGACTGCTCTGACAGGGATCACAATAGGGGGTCCTGAACAGAGCTGGAGAAAAATGTAGAAGAAAATTCTAACTCGTAAAAAGAAGACCAGACTTGCTGGCCTGACAGAGACTGGAGAAACCCTGAGAGTATGGATCCCGGTCATCCTTTCAGCTCAGTAATGAGGACACCCCTGAGGTTCACCCTTCAGCCAAAGACTGAACAGGTCCATGGAACAAAACAAGACTAAAGCCCTGCGGTGGGGACTGGAAAGTAGGAGGGAACGGGAAAGCTGGTAATAGGGAACCCAGGCTTGAGAAGGGAGAGTGTTGACATGTCGTGGGGCTGTTAACCAATGTCATAAATGTACTGTTTGATGAGAAACTAGTTTGTTCTGTACACCTTCATCTAAAGTTCAGTAAAAAAAAGAAAAAAAATACTAAATTACAAATATGTGTGTGTGTGTGCGTGTGTGTGTAGATGGGTGATGAGATGTGTGTGTTAATATATAAATTAAGACATGTAGGTGCATGCTGTGGATTAAATTGTGCTTCCCAAAGAGATATATTGAAGTCCTAACCCCTGGTACCCATGAATGTGAGCCTGTTTGGAAACAGGGTCTTCTCAGGTAATGCCAGTTCACATGAGGTCATACTACAGTAGGGTGGTATTCTTATCAAAGAGGAGAAGAGGACAGAGAGAAGATGCAGATAAGGTGGCCACGTGAAGACGGAGGCAGAGTGTAGTAATGTGGGGCTACCAGAAGCTAAAAGAAGCAGGAAGGGTCTTCCCCTAGAGCTTTCTGAGACAGTGCGGCCCTGACAATATCTTGATTTCAGACTTCTGGCCTCCAGAACTGAGACAACACATTTCTGCTCTTTTAAGCCATCTATTTTGTGGTCCTGTGTTACAACAGCCTGAGGACTCTGATACAGTGTGTACATGTGCATAAATGTCTGGAATGAAAGAAGCTTAAACATCAAAATGTTAACAGTAGTTTTCTGGAGGATGGTAGGATTATGAGGAAGTTTCATTTTGTTCTCTCTATCATTCTTTAAAGAGGCAATGCTGATTCAGTGGTAGAATTCTTGCCTTCTGTGCAGGAGACCCTACCACCTGTCAGGGGTCAACTCCAGGACAGTTACCAACAACAACAATCTTTTTTTGTTGATTGAATTTTTGCACTATGTAAGAATTACTTTCAGAATACAAAAATTAAAGCTCTAATAGAAACTGTTTGGTTGGGGATCCAGGCTTTCCCCACCCAAATTTTATGTGCAAAGATTTCTGCTAGAATAATGCATCTGGCCTTTTTACTTACCCTTTACTAACTCCTCCTTACGGGAAAAGTGTGACTTTTTAGTGGGTGAGGTTAGGGCAGGCAGAGCATGCTCCCCTCAGCTTCAGCCCATCCTTTCTTTTGGGCTCGCCTGCGAGGAAAGACGTCACAGGCTGGTCCAGTTGCTGCCATTTGGGCAGGGGCTCACCCAGGGTAGAGGTCTGAGCTCACCAGCTGTGCAAGTGTCTGCTTGTGGGAATCTACCTCATTAGGTTTGATGGCCGACTTGGCCACAATTCTAACACCAGTCTTCCATCTGTTTTACTGGTGACTTAAAGTGGTGACATTGTCATCCTCTATCTATCTTCCTCCCTCTCTTCATCCATCCGTCCCTCCCTCCCTCCCTCCCTTCCTTTCTTCCTACATATACACGTTTCTTCTGAACTCAGAAGAGGAACAGAGAGGTTATTCATTTCTGTCCCCACAAACCTCGGGCAGACATTTGTTTCCGCATTTTTTGTTTGTCTTTGTTTTGTCATTCCCCTTCCTAACAGTACACCAAATTCCTTTTGGGGAACCTTCCTCACCTCCAATGGGTGATGCCTTAGTGAGATGATAAACCCTAGAAGATAAAGGGCTCCTTGGTGCTTCTTTATGTGAAGAATTAGAGTTGAGGGGGGAAACCAAAGACAGAGGGATGAACAGTGAGAGTCAGCTCCTTGGCTGTGGGCGGATGGGCAGGGCACATGAGTCACACTGTTGGTGGGGAGGGGGGGTCCAGGTTCCTGCCTTTTCTGAGATCAGCTCTGCAGTGTCCCCCCTCAAACCTGTCATTTTCCCCAAGACCCTTCTACTAAATTCCTGATTTGCTTGTGTCACCCAGAGTTAAGTTTTGGTTTGCGGCAACAACCACTCTAGAATGAAAAAAGGAAGTAACCATGGCGTGAGTTATGAGCAAATGAAACAGATTATGTACAAATAGCTCCAGTGACAGCGTCAATTATTAAACTTAAACTAAGTTAGGTTAAGATGAATCACTTTGTAATTACTTCCCGTCACAGATCATGACTAACACCAAATGAGTTGTTATGAGTATTAAAGCTATAATGAAAATATTATGATGCAATATTTTATACAGGCAGATGAAAAATTCATTTGGATTCCTTACCTGCAAAAACAATCTTCAGACGCTACAGGCCATTTAAAGTATTTCAGGTATGGCATCCCTCTATTTGTGCAAGATAGGGTTTCCTCTCAGTCTGTTCTGACATTTGTAAAAAGAATTAATACTACCTTCTTCAAAGCTTGATGAGAGATAAATTTGATGAGATACGTGAGTGTTCCTAGAAGATCCTTCATAAATTATGAATCAAACCTAAATAGTACTTCCAAACTATTTTCCAGTAAAAACCAAAGGCCAAGTTTATGCTCTGAGTAAGTAGAAAAAAAAAGAGGCTGACATCTGTAGTTATTTAGATCATCGATAAAGAATAAATCTAGCTTTTTAATTTATGCCAAACTGGCAACATTTCGATGAACTGTTTTTTCTTTTAATTAAATAGAAGCAGGAAAGCCTTGACGGTGTTGGAATTTTTGTTTAACTATGCAAATGTGCAGTGGAAGTTTTGAAAAATTATACTCTCTTTTGCACTCTTCACTTTTAGTATCCTACCTTCAAAAACCTTATCCAGTAACTATTTGTTGAGAAGATATAGTCAGTTAAGAAGAGCACACTGATACAAAAATAAATGAATAAATAAGAAATTACACATTTATAGTAGCATCATTAATTCTCATCAAAAACAGGTAACTGCCCTTTCAGGCTTCTGGAAGCAAATGTGCCAGCACTGGGAGCTGCTCCATACCTTCAGGTTGTCAGAGATTGCAATCCAGGCCCACCTGCACCCAAATCATTTGGAATTGCTTTTTAATAGAGTACTGGTTACTGATGGGTTTTAATAGAGTGGATTTGTGAATTGTTATCCCCCTTCCAAGTTACTGAAATACAATTTCTTCAGCAGTAGTGTACAGGGATAGCCATCGATAATGAACTTCTCATGTCATTTTCACGAACATCAAAATTTCAGAACCAGAGCTTACATCATCTGTAATAGATTTTATTACTGATTAGACAGCAGGCAAAGCAGGGCCACTACGGGAAGCTGGGAGGGTTGTACACTGTACAGCTTTGGAGAGTATGGTTGACATTACAGTTTATGCTGTACAGGAGCTCTGATCACAAGACTTAATTCATACCTTATATTTGCCAGATGTTTGAACAAACGAATGCAATGCTGGAAATGTTCACTTGTCTATGCCAAGAAATTTGAAGACAGTTACCTGGCCAACTGACTGGAAGAGGCCCATATTTATGCCTATTCCTAAGAAACGTGACCCAACTGAATGTGGAAATTATTGAACAATATCGTTAATATCGCGCCAAGCAAAATTTTGCTGAAGATCATTCAAAAGTCGCTGCAGCAGTATATCGACAAGGAACTGCCAGAAATTCAAGCCAGATTTAGAAGAGGATATGGAACCAGGGATATCATTGCTGATGTCAGATGGGTCCTGGCTGAAAGCAGAGAATACCAGAAAGATGTTTACTTGTGTTTTATTGATTATGCTAAGGCATTCGACTGTGTGGATCATAACAAATTGTGGATAATGTTGTGGAGAATGGGAATTCCAGAACACTTAATTGTGCGCATGAGGAATCTGTACATGGATAAAGAGACAGTCATTCGAACAGAACAAGGGAATACTGCGTGGTTTAAAGTCAGGAAAGGTGTGTGTCAGGGTTGTATCCTTTCACCATACTTATTCAGTCTATGCTGAGCAAATAGCTGAGAAGCTGGACTAAATGAAGAAGAACAGTGCATTAGGATTGGTGAAAGACTCGTTAACAACCTGTGATATGCAGATGACACAAGCTTCCTTGCTGAAAGTGAAGAGGACTTGAAGCACTTACTAATGAAGATCAAAGACCACAGCCTTTATTATGAATTAAAAGAAAACAAAAATCCTCACAACTGGACCAATAAGCAGCATCCTGAAAAAGAGTGGCAAGATTGAGGTTGTCAAGAATTTCATTTTACTTGGATCCACAATCAACACCCATGGAAGCAGCAGTCAAAAAATCAAAAGATACTTGCATTGGGCAAATCAGCCACAAGAGATCTCGTTAAAGTGCTAAAAACAAAGAGGTCACCTTGAGGACTAAGGTGCACCTGACTCGAGCCATGGTGTTTTCAATCGCCTCATATGCTGTGAAAACTGGACAATGAATAAGGAAGACTGAAGAAGAATTGATGCCTTTGAATTGTGGTGTTGGCAAAGAATACTGAATAGACCATGGACTGCCAAAAGGACGAACAAATCTGTCTTGGAAGAAGTATGACCAGAATGCTCCTTAGAAGCAAGGATGGCAAGACTACGTCTCACATACTTTGGACATGTTGACAGGAGGGATCAGTCCCTGGAGAAGGACATCACGCTTGGTAAAGAGGAAGACTCTCAATGCGATGGACTGACATGGTGGCTGCAGCAACGGGCTCAAATGCAGCAACAATCATGGGAATGGCGCAGGAGCGGGCAGTGTTTTATTCTGTTGTGCATAGGGTTGCTATTAGTCTGAATTGACTCGACGGCACCTAACAACAACAACAACAATAACAACTGCCAGGGAGTAGTTGCTAAAGTAGGGGCCCTGGCAAAAGGTCAGCAGATCAAACCTACCAGCCATTCTGTGGGAAAAAGATGTGTCAGTCTGCTTTCCTAAAGGTGGTACAGCCTCAGAAACCCTATGAGGCAGTTCTATTCTGTCCTATAGGGTCACTATGACTCAGAATCGACTCAACAGCAACAGGTTTGTTTTTTTGGTTTTTTAGTTCCTAAAGTAGCAACCGAGAGAATCCATGCCATTTGTACTTTTTATCAAAACCTCCCGTTTTCAATGTCTCTAAGTATGACATGTATGAAGAATTATATTTGGCCTTCTTCCTAAATCCTAAGTAAATGATCAACTTTATGTGGACAATTCAATATATTTTGTCATTTATTTGATGGAGTCTAGGTTTTAAACCAAGAAGCTGAAGAAAAAGAAAAACCTTTGTTTATAAAATGTGGGCCTCAGAAGTATTGAATCAACAATTCTACCTAATGAGAATTATCTGTCTTCATTTTGTAGTTTGTTAGTATATTCCCAGAAGGTCCCTGAAGAAAAAAAAAAAAAATCTATTAAAAAAATCCATTTCTCCTCATGGAAATACTACCAAAAACTGGTTTGCTTTAAAAAAGAAAAATAGCCTCACATTACAAAAAGTACCTGATGTTACAGTTAATCAAATTGAGTAGTTCTAGGAGCCACAAAGAATTCCAGCATCTCGACACCCACTTCCTGATGGTCAAGATACATTGAGCAAATGTATCTTCAATTTAAAATCAAACTATACAAGCCTTCTTGATTATTTGTATGTTCATGGATATTTTCAGTAACAAAGTTTAAAATAATACTGTTTTAGAAGGTTAAAAGCTGAGATTATTACCTTCCTCAGGTAAAGTGGCCTGAGTTGGTCCAACTTCAAGTGGGTATTTTTCAATCTGGGCGTGATTCTGCAAATCAACACTGAATCCATTAGATCTACTTAATATCATTTCCTTACCCATAGCTCTTTATCCTCTTTTTACAATCTCTGTTTGTTTATTTAAATCTCTTCTCTGTTTTTTTACTCTTTCAAGCATGTCAAGTTTGCCCTCCAAAGAGACATTTCCTTTTTCTTGAAATTCAAATGTTGCATTAAAACATCTACAACCTCGTGTTAGAAATTCTCAATTAACCAAATAGTCCTTCACTGAAATGCAAGCTAGTCACCAAATTCAAGTTGTTTCTATCAGGAAAGAAAATTCCAGTGAAAGATTACTGTTTACTTGAATTCCATAGTGTTCATATGCATTTTCTATGAAAAATAGGTAGCTTTTTTCTTACAGACCTGGTCATCTAATTTTATCACATATGTATTTATGCATCAGAATCAAGTTGGCATTCTACATTTGTGTGAACGAACTCAATAAAGCCTTAAATTTATTTATCAAATATATTACTATGGAGGGATGACAGTGGTTTAGCGACAGAATTCTTCCCTTCCATGCAGGAGACACAGGTTCGATTTCTAGCCAATGCACCTGTCTGTCAGTGGAGGCTTGTGTATTGCTATGATGCTGAACAGGTTTCAGCAGAGTTTCTAGACTAAGAAAACTAGGAAGAAGGGTCTGGTGATCTACTTCCAAAAAAATCAGTCAGTGAAAACCCTATGGCCCTGACAGGGAACACAACAGAGAACCACTGAGGGAGCAGGAGAGCAGTGGGATGCAGACCTCAAATTCTCATAAAAAGACCAGACTTAATGGTCTGAGACTAGAAGGACCCTGGTGGTCATGGCCCCGAGACCTTCTGTTAGGCCAAGACAGGAACCATTCCCAAAGCCAACTCTTCAGACAGGGATTGGACTGGAAAATGGGATAGAAAAAGATGCTGGTGAAGAATAAGCTTCTTGGGTCAAGTAGACACTGAAGACTATGTTGGCATCTCCTGGCTGGAGTGAAGATGAGAGGGCAGAGGGGGTCAGAAGCTGGCAGAATGGACACAAAAAGAGAGAGTGGAGGGAAGGAGTGTGCTGTCTCATTAGAGGAAGAGCAACTAGGAGTATATAGCAAAAAAATAAATTTTTGTATGACAGACTGACTTGATTTGTAAACTTTCACTTAAAGCAAAGTAAAAATTAAAACGAACAAGCAAACAAAAACCCTATGGATCACAGCAGTCCAAACCGCAACCAAGCACGGGGATGGTACAGGATCAGACAGGGTTTCATTCTATTTTGGTTAGGTTCATCTTGAGTTGGAGACCAACTTGAAAGCAACTAACAAAAAAAACAACATAGTACTACTACAGGGAAAAAAAAAGTTAAAAGCATTTTCTTAAGAAAAACTGAGAACAGAAAAGCATGTAGGAAACTAAGGATACTAAGGAAGTAATCCTTTTTAATGACAGAAATGTCCTAGAAAATCAATGTAAGACTAACAACAAATTCTTGAAATCAGATTTTCTTAAGAAGTTAGGGCACATGTACCCAGACAGAAAACCTAAAGAAAGATTAAGCTGTGCAATCAGTATGAAAATGAAACGAACAGAATAAAATCAAATGTCCTGATATGACTCACCTGACCAGGGCCTCCTGGAAAATTTCAACTATGATTCATAGAAATAACTTTATCTTCTGATTTGAACTGAGTTGCTGAGAACATTGGAATCTGAAAAGTGCTTTATTAGAAACTGGCAAAGAGTTTCAGATCTATTTCCAGCATGCTAAGTTCCTGCTGAAGAGATCAACAATTTATGGGCTTCACATAAGTACCGTGTGGTTTCCATGCAATCCTCTGAACTCACAGTTTTCATTTTGTCTAAAAGACGATGGATAAAAATATGAACGCAAGATGCACATGGCCTTCGATCTGGGTATTAAAGGGTCCATCGTTCATTGTCACTTTTCTTCCCATTTTAATGGGATGTTGAGAACTAAAGGAGAAAAAGAAAATGACCTTTTCATCTCTTTCCTTGGTTAACCTGAGAAATTCACTTTTGAATTTTGCTCTATTAAAAGTTAAAGCAAAAGTGAGCAGGGCTTGGGTGGCATCTGCCATCATTGCACAAGCTTCCCTTGTTGCTTGCTGTTTCTGTTAGGATTTCTGGGGGTGGGGCCCAGCAGTACGTGACTAAGCCCTCCAGAGGGTTCTGATGCACTGTGGTTCTGAAAACACAGGTTTCTGAGCCCCACTCCCAGCGTGTTTGATTCAGGAGGTCTGGGATCACCTACCAGTTACTGCTGAGTCGACCTGACTCATGGAGATCCCATGTGTGTCAGAGTGGAACTGTGCTCCACAGGGCTTTCAGTCGCTGATTTTTCGGAAGTAGGTAAGTCAAGCCTTTCTTCCGAGGTGCCTCTGGGCGGACTTAAACCTCCAACGTTTGGGTTAGCAGCCCAGCACATTAACCATTTACAAGGTCTGGGGTTAAGCCCCCAAATTTGTATTTCTAACAAGTTCCCAGGTGGTCCTGGTACTCCTATTTGGGAACCACACTTTGAGAACCCCTGGGTTACGGCATCAGTGAGTAAACCAGTGTGTGAACTTCCACAGACTGCCTTTCCTTCCCAGTAAGTTATGCGGGTGAAATCTCGCCGTAATTCCGTATTAAATTAGGCAAACATACGTCGCATCAGTGTAGAGTACAGCTCTTAGAAAGGGCAGTTTTCTGTAACATATAAATTTAGGACCTACACAATGCTTACAAAGAGATAAATCTATGTTGAACGGATGAATGGGAAAAGGAAATAAGGTGCCATCGGTCTGAAGCAAATAGAAATACAAAATCCAAAAGCACTGGCCGTAAGATAAGGGATGCTCTCAGTAAAAAGTGTGGTGTTTCCTTCCTCCCTTTCTATTTAAAAACAGGTTTTGTGGGCCCTCATTACAGTGCTGCACATGGTGTGCTCTGGAATGCTGTAGAAGGAAACCCAGCAATAATTCCGTTACCATACAGAGCACATACAGTACTGTCCTAGGGTTTTCTTACAGTTATTTATCTGGGGCGGTCATCTGTCATCACCTCGAAAAATGACACATTATCTTGCTTCCCTCACGGCAACCATCAACACCAGACACACCTACGACTCTAAAGCGGTTCCGCTCTCTCCTCACGGCCTTCGGACTATCATCGTATTAGTCTGAGTTTTTACGGAATGTGCTTTCCGTAACAATAAAATACACTCCATTCTTTGTTTTAAGGAGATTATAGCTTTCTCTCTTGTCTTTTTAGGAGCCAAAGGAGCATTTGCCACATGATGGCCTTATCTGGATTTGTCTTGAAATATTTTATGCATTCCTTTTTTAAAAAAAAATCTACTGGAATTAACTTTGCTCATGGATCACCTTTTTTCAAGGGCACAGTCAGCTCTCACTGTAGACTGCTCGAGTAGGTGCTAGAATGTATGCCCTAAACTTGGGAGACAGAAAGGAAATGAAGAAGAACACAAGTGACTGGACAGTGCAAGGGGTTTGGGGTAGACTGTGTTTTGGAAAAACAAAATTAGAAAAAAACAAAAAACAAACAACCTTACTACTTCAGAAAAAACCATGATTTCCTTTGATACGTGAAGGAGCAAAGGCCCTGCTATAATGTTCACACAAAAATTATTTTCAGGAACATTAGGACACCAAGAGGAAGACAAAAGAGAGGGGGTAGGCAGTTTTACTTGGAACTGTGTGGCGGGTGCCGCCCACAAGCAGGTGTGTTGTATATATGATGACGGCTAGAGACTTACGGATGCAGTGGGTCAGTCTCCTGAGTGGCCCTTGACCGCCACAGAGCACTGGCATGTAAAAGATACACAGTTCCAGTTACTGTTTTGATTCTGACTCATGGTGACCCCATGCATGTAAGAGTAGAACTGCGCTTCATAGAGTTTTCAATGGCTGACTCTTTGGAAAGAGATTGCCAGGCAATCTTCCAAGGCACCTCTGGGTAGACTCAAACCACTAACCTTTCTATTAGTAGCAGAGCTCGTCAACCGTATGCACCATCCAGGGACTTTTTGTGTCAAAGAGAGTCAGAGAGGAGGGTGAGCATTTACAGCTGACACACCTGCCCTCCCAGATACCCCAAACCTACAGCCTATTTTGTTGAGGAAACTGCCATTAGACAATGTTTCGTGAGACTCACGTACTGCAGTGGAGTGGTTAAGTGGAGTCATACAAACAGGCACTTAAAGTCAGTTTTGAACACTTAAAAAATGGTGTTTCTTGAATCTTATAATCTTTCTAAGTCTTAATTTCTCCATCTGTACAATGGGTATAACAATAGTTCCTTTCTCACAGGAAGTGGCTATGCATAGTACAGCATCTGGCATGAGGTAAGGGCTTTTTAAATAACACTGATAAAAATGATAAGCAGTATTATTATGCTCATCTCCAGGGCATGTGGAGGTAGACAAACAATTGGTGGGCACAGGGCCCTACAACAGTCTTTCCTCGGCTTTGCTTCCATGTCCCTATCGCCAGGTCCCCCCCGCCCCCCGCAACAGCTCTGCATTCCTGGGGTATTATGAGAACTCTTCCCCAATGGCAGAAGTTATGTCTCATCTATGACTTTGTAATATAAAGAACTAATTCAAGGTCACTCTACAGCAGAATGAGTTCTTTGAGATTTCAATATTAAACTCATGATAACACCAACAAATTAATGAAACAGTTTCATAGCAATCTGATATTTCATGATATCCCCATATCCCACAATGTATATGTCCTAAGATAATTGACTTGGATGATAAATATTTTCACTTGGGATTTCCCGAGTGGAAAAGAAAATATTCACTGTTAAAAAAAAAAAGAAAAAAGAAAGTAGGGTATTTCATTCAGGTATAGAGTTCTGATTCTTGGAAAAATGAAGGCTACTAATCTTTTTGTCCCAGATGGACTGGACTACACTGTGGCTAAAATGTAAGCAATGTGCAAACAGCGTATAAAATTAGGAACTCTGTATTTAGGAATATAATCTGCCTGAATGTATACTTTGAAATTTCAGACCTTAGAAAAGTTAATACTGTTATATTATAGTATTAAGTTATATCGTATTAACTTAGAAAAGTTAATACTATTATATTATAATAGAATGCCTGAATACCTAGCATCTAATTTCATCCATTGCTATTATTTTGCACATTTACATTATCTGTCCATCCATCCACCCATCCACCCATCCACCCATCCACCCATCCATCCATCCATCCATCCAACCACCCACCCACTCACCTATCCATCATCTACCTACCTACCCACCCATCTACCTATCTACTTTCCTATACTTTTTTCTTTTAATTTTTACTGTGCTTTAAGTGAAAGTGTACAAACCAAGTCAGTCTGTCATACAAAAATTTGTATATACCTTGCTATATACTCCTAGTTGCTCTTCCTCTAATGAGACAGCACACTCCCTCCCTCCACTCTCTATTTTTGTGTCCATGTCCATTTGGCCAGCTTCTGACCCCCCTCTGCCGTCTCATCTCCACTCCAGACAGGAGCTGCCCACATAGTCTCATGTGGCTACCTGACCCAAGAAGCTAGCTCTTCACCAGTATCATTTTCTATTGCATAGTTCAGTCCAATCCCTGTCTGAAGAGTTGGCTTTTGGAATGGTTCCTGTCTTGGTCTAACAGAAGGTCTGGGGACCGTGACCTCTGGGGTCGTTCTAGTTTCAGTCAGACCATTAAGTCTGGTCTTTTTATGAGAATTTGAGGTCTGCATCCCACTGCTCTCCTGCTCCCTCAGGAGTCCTCTGTTGTGTTTCCCGTCAGGGCAGTCATTGGTTGTAGCCAGGCACCATCTAGTTCTTCTGGTCTCAGGCTGATGTAGTCTCTGGTTTATGTGGCCCTTTCTGTCTCTTGGGCTCATAACTACCTTGCATCTTTGTTGTTCTTCATTCTCCTTTGCTCCAGGTAGGCTGAGATCAATTGATGCATTTTAGATGGCCTCTTGCTAGTGTTTAAGATCCCAGATGCCACTCTCCGAAGTGGGATATAGAATGTTTTCTTAATAGATTTTATCATGCCAATTGACTTAGATGTACCCTGAAGTCATGGCCCCCAAACCCCCACCGCTGCTACCCTGGCCTTCAAAGCATTCAGTTTACTCAGGAAACTTCTTTGCTTTTGGTTTAGTCCAGTCCTTCCTATACTTTCTTGTACCCTTTGAAATTAAGTAGCAGACATCATGATACGTCACCTTTAAATACTTTGGCATATACATCTTAAGAACCACAGTAGCCTCCTATACACAATGTCTTAGAACATCAAAGAAATGTCACTTCGATTCAATAATATTACCTAATATAGAGTCTATTTTACAGGATCTTAATTTGAAATATGTTTTTATAGGTTCGAGTGTCAGTAGGAAGTCTGGGCTAACAAGAGTTCAGCTTCTTCCTCCAAAGCCTATGTAGGAAGTGAAGATACACTCCAATCAGGTTAATGTGTCATTTCTTAATAATTTAATGATCAACTTTAGTTATTCATTTTTTAAAAAATTATACATTAAATAACATCTTTTTTTCCTAAAGGCTTTGTTTTTGTTTTAATTGTGATAAATACAAATATAACAAATCATTTGCCTTTTCAAACTCTTCACATGCACAATTCAGTGACATTAGTTCTGTTTATCATGTTCAACTACTACCATTACCTGTTTACAAGTTGTTTCCTAGATTTTTGACAGAACCATAACATATTCATCTCTTGAAAATAAAAACTACCTAAATCACAAAAAGAATAGTTAAAAATAAGTGAATCCTTATAACAATTCATTCTATACATATTTTGGAGTGAATACTGCGTTAGCTGTGACAGAGTAATTAGAAATTAGTAATTAGAAATGAGTCACAAAGTAAGAGAAATGGCAATGAAAATAAAATATTATTGGTCATTCTTTGTTGATTCTATAAAAAAAGGTTGTCCCCCTCCCCAGTCAAAAATATTAGAGTACCATAGGTAAGTTACTTGATTGTACATCATTTTCTTCAACCATACAATAGCAACTATTACAATCAACATCACCAGGGTAATAAGAGGTTAAAGGATACAGGCAGAGATTGCTTTTACTTCACAGGCATTACGGTATAACATAAATCCAAGCTATACACATCTTGGTGATACTAGCTATAATCCAGTGTAACAGAATGGGTCTTAGCCAAGTCTATTGTAACAGCATACCATATTGGAGTACTTCTCTTGCAGCAAGTGTCTAGTAGCACATTTTCTGACTAGTCCTTAAAATTCAAAAAACATTCACTTCTTCCTTATTGTTATAAGTATAGTAAGGTGGAATCATTTGAAATTACCACTTTGTAGGTCAAAAATGATCTAATATTAGGAATTTCACATTGTTCAACTTAATAGTTGTGGTCTATTATTATTTTGGAGTCCCTGGGTGTCACAAATGGTTAAGTGCTGGGCTATTAACCAAAAGACTGGTGGTTCAAACCCACCCAGAGGCACCTCAGAAGTAAAGCCTGGCCATCCACTTCCGAAAGGTCACAGCCTTGAAAATGCTCTTGAGTGCAGTTCTACTCTTTATACATGGGGTCACCATGAGTCAGAATCTACTTGATGGTAATCAACAACAATAACAGGAAAAACAACTACTACTGATATTCCTCAAAACATTACTGCAATATTCAAAATTATGTAAGCCAGTACATGTACTTCGGAGAGTGCTTGGCACATGATATTCAATCCATGAGGGTTATTGCTAGGGCTCTTAATTCTGTGAAGTCCAAATATTTACGTATTAATTCCTATTAATACCCCCAACATCTTATACATACTCTTTCCTCCATTACAGTGCATCTTTGTGCTGAGTTACAAACATGACATGAATTCCACAAAAGACATATGCTCTGCTTTGGGGGAGTTTATGTTACAAAGAGATTCTCCAGCAGATTTCTTTAGTGAAGTAAAGGATTTCAGGAAAAAAAGCAAAGCTTGCTGTTTTAGCAGCTTTATTGCTGTGATTTTTTTTTTTTTTTTTATGTAATAAAACAAACATTTCAACCTTTCAAAAGACTTAATCCTGGCAAAGCTATTCTTCCTTACAAGCAATACTCGTAGATTTTTAAGTGAGCAGCGAGGTCCAGATGACAAACATAGAGTCCCGGAGCAATCCACTGACCCTACAGAGGGAAATTACGACGTATCTTCAGAGCCCGCCTGGGCAGTATCACTTTGCCAAGAAGTGCCAGGCTTCCTTTTTAAGTAAGATTTGATTTTGCTGCTATTTCTAGAGAGCTTGAGAGCATTTACATCAATGAAATACAAACATGCTCTGTTACTCACCTAACACGATCACGTAGAAAGCCTGGGGCCAGGGCACAGACTCGTTTGTTTTTCACATGCAGGACTAGTCATCCTCATGGAATGGGGGCTCTTCTTCTTAAAAATCAAATCCATTAAATACATATTCAAACAGTACCCCTTGTTATGGATTGAATTGTGTCACCCCAAAATGTGTGTTAAGTTGGCTAGGCCATGATTCCCAGTATTGTGTGACTGTCCACCATTTTGTCACCTGATGTGGTTTTTCTGTGTGTTATAAATCCTACCTCTATGATGTTAATGAAGCAGGATTCGAGGCAGTTATGTTAATAATGCGTTAGGGTGTGTCTTGAGTCAATCTTTTTTGAGATATAAAAGAATCAGGCAGAGAGACGCAGGGACCTCATACCACCAAGAAAGCAGCACCAGGAGCAGAGTGTGTCCTGTGGACCCGAGGTTCCTGCGCTGAGAAGTTCCTAGACCAGGGGAAGATTGATGACAAGGACCTCCCTCCAAAGCTGACAGAGAAAGGAGAAAGTTTTCCCTTACTGCTGGCACCCTGAATTTGGACTGTGAGAGAATAAATTTCTCTTTGTTAAAGCGATCCACCTGTGGTATTTCTGCTATAGTAGCACTAGATGACTAAGACGTCCCTAAAAATCTGCAATTTTTAGCACCACTTGCTGATGAGAAAGAAACTTCCTTACATATCTTTGTCTTAGCTGTTATTATCAAACAGTTTATGAGTTGGTTATTACTGAAGTTGTTGTTGCTAGGTGCCATCAAGTCAGTTCTGACTCATCTCGACCCTATGTACAACAGAACAAAAACACTGCCCAGTCCTGAGCCCTTCTCCCCAATCATTGTTATGCTTGAGTCCATTAACAAAGAAGATATATATATATCCACCACCCACTCATTGGTTTGCTGTACTGTGGTGGCTTGAGTGTTGCTGTGATGAGGTATTTGAAATACCAGCAGGGTTACCCACAGGTTTCAGTGGAGCTGCCAGACTAAGATAGCCTAGGAAGAAAGACCTGGCATTCTACTTCTGAAAAGTAGTCAATGAAAACCTTACAGATCACAATAGAACATTGTCTGATTCACTTTTTTCAGACACATCATCAGGAGGGATCAATCACCAGTGGAGGACACTATGTTTAGTGAAACAGAGGGTCAGCAAGGGCAAGAAAGACCCTTGGTGAGATGAACTGGCACAGTAGCCACAACAAGGGACTCAAACATGATGGCAATCATGAAGATGACTCAGGACTGGGGAACATTTTGTTCTGTTGTATATAAGGTCACTGTAAAAATGGTGTGGGGCAGTGTCTGACCTTCTCTAACTTCACCTAGGGGAAGGCGAATCCAGATGAACAGCCCAAGGCTGATTTCTATGAGGCGGAGGTCAGATATGCCTTCCGCAGCACTCGCTACTTCTCTGCTGGGTTCGATAATTCGTTCCAATGGCCACACAGAACTCACAGGCCATACTCATGATTATAGGGTTTATTAGGCAACTAACGGGTTACAGTTCAGGCTCAGGAACATTCAGGATACAGTTCTTCCATTAGGACAGCCTTTTCCCAGCCATGTTCACAGGCACTCCTCTCCCTGGCCCTCAGTCTCTGCCCCAAGCCACTCAGCTTTCTCTCTCCGTGGGCTGAGAAGCCTGCTAAGCCACCTCCTGAGGCTGGGTCTCTCCTGTTGAGTGTCTCCTGCCAAGGCTTCTCACCGTCTTCAGGGTTACAGCTTGATTTCTCTCTGTCTCCTGGTCCCAGGAGCCTCCCAGCACAGGGATTCCAAGTGCAAAGGAGTATGAGCTCCTGACTGATTTTTCCTGGTGGAATTCTCTCCTCTTTCCCACCCCTGGAGTGGCTCAGCATTGGGCATTACCACACCTTCTTCTTGTTTATCAGGGCTTCAGCTCTTAAGAGTACTTACTTAGGATAGAAAACAACAGCGTGCTAGTTTATTACAGGATTAAAGAATTAACAAGGACAACAAAGGTTGTCTAAGAATTGTTGTGGCCTATGTTATGGTGATGGACATCACGCGCTAGTTGGTAGTACGAAGTTGTTAGTTAGGTTTCTTTCCAACTTTTAGTGACTTTTTGTGAACTCCTTTTGCCTTTACTTTTCTTGTCAAGAAAAAAAAAAAGGCAAATACAATTTTTTTTCATCATACTGTCTTGTTTAAAAGCTGTGAGGCCCAATGGGATAAAGCCTCTCATGCTATTCCAAGATAATGTCTTGGAATTCTGCTAGTCTCTAAGGTTTGGTTATGTCTAGAAGTCCACCTACAGTAGTATTAGCACTAGAAGGAGGAGGAAGAGGAAGTGGAATAATTGTAACGTCTGCATTTGTATGTATACAGCTATTAATTACATAGCCTATATAACATATGCATCTATTATCACAGCATTAGCAGTAGTAGTACCACTGACAGAAAGAGTAGTAATATTTACTGTAAACCATTACCGAGCACATTTGTGTGTTCGGCACTGCTCTAAGGATTTTTTGTGTTAAGCCTTTCAATGGTCAGAAAACCGAAAACCAGATCCGTTGTTCTCGAGTCGAATCCAACTCATAGCAACCCTATAGAACAGAGTAGAACTTGGAAACCACAGGGTTTCCAAGGAGCAGCTGGTGGATTCAAACTGCCGACCTTCTGATTAGCACCTGGGCTCTTAACTACTACACCACCAGAGGTACAGGCTAAATCAGACATTATACTCTTACATTTTTCAAATGAGGGAACTGAGGCACACAGAGGTTAACAAACTTGGCCAAGTTCACCCAGGTAATAAGGAATAGAGCCAGAATTTGAACTCAGATAGTCTTGCTTCAGCTTTCTCAGTTTTACCAACTAGAACACAATGCCTTATTTCCATGTCTCTTCATTGTTAAAAGCGTCCTTACAAATGTTATCCCATAACTGTTCATGGCATAAATGTTCATGGCAACATTTTGAGAGATAAGCATACGGCAGTCAAGAGGACTGAATGCCTTTTCCAAGGTCACTAAATGCTAGATCTGGAAGTCTAACCCAGGTTTTCAGTCTTGCTGTTAGTTTATAATTAAATTTCTATTATCCAAGAACTCAGTATATGCTGAAATCTAAAATTCAATACACCAGTGAAAAAGCAAAACCATTTTAATTCTTAGGGTGTTAAATGGTGTCATGGGATGGAGAGATGAACAAAACCTTGGTGACTTTGACCGACCAAAACCAAAAAACCAAACCCACTGCCGTTGAGTCGATTCCAACTCACAGCGACTCTATAGGACAGAATAGAACTGCCCTATAGAGATTCCAAGGAGCACCTGGCGGATTCGAACTGCCGACCTTTTGGTTAGCAGCCATAGCACTTAACCACTACACCACCAGGGTTTCCACTTTGACCAAAGTCACCTTCAAATGTTAGGGTCAAATAAGGCGCTCCCAGTCTCCCGGCCCTTCCCTCCATAGCTCCAGCTGCAAGCCTATGCTGCCTCTCCCCGAGTCTGCCTTGGAGTCTCCACATAACTGCATTAATTAGCTTAGTAGGGGGGAAAAAAAAAAAAACTGAAGAAACAAGCACCAAAGTTGATTTTAAAACTCAAAGGGAACAACAGTGACCTTCACTGTGAAATGAAGAACAGAATGCAAGAGCTTCTTACCATATTTTTAATTCCTCGAGGATGTTGTTCCTCAGAGTCTGCAAAATTTTTGAAGACTTAACTACATAAGGAATTTATCCTGGAAATAAAACTTTCTTCTCCATTTTTTCCAGCAAATCGGGGTCACAAATGGCTCTCTAATTAACATCCTGTTACAACATCTTCTTACAAAAGTTGCTGAATCTGCTTAATTATTTAAGAGGTGTGAGGGGGGATATTTAGGTACTCTAATATCCATGAACGTCGGAAAAGGAGAGTTAGCAACAGCAACGGAGCACTCCCAGGAACACATACATCAAGTTGGCCCCTCATCACCTCCGCCTGGATGTCTATTACACTTCCAAGCTTAAAAATGACCTCCTCATTTTTCCTTTTCAGTCTGGTCTCAGCAGCTAAAGGGACCCTGTTAACATTAAATCAAATCACGTTCCTCCTTTCTCAAACCCTATCAAATGGTTTCCTTTCTCCCTCAGAGTAAAAACCAAGGTAATGAGGGTGGACTGGAAGGCCCTGCACGATCTTTCTGTGCTCCTCTGGCCTCATCCTTCCCCGTCACCTTGCTGCTTCAGCACACTGGTCTCACGCAGTTCCTGGAACTGGCCGCACACACCTGCCTCAGGGCCCCGCACCCACTGTCTGTCTGGAGCACCCGGATTTGCACATAGCTCCCTCATCGAGTTCTCGTCTGTACACAAATGTGAACTGCTCGGTGAAGCTTCCCTTCACCACCCCGCGGAGAACTGCAGCTTCCTCCTAAGGAAGGCACTGCATCTCCCCCTTCCAGTTTTATTTTTCTCCATTGCACTTATCGCCATAGCATATACTATACTTTATAATAACTTATTTTGTTCATTGTCATGCACTCCCTCTAGCACGAGGACTGCACGAGGCTACATTTTCCTTTGTTTTGCTCATGCTCATAGAACGCTGCCTGGCACACAGTAAGTGCTCAACGTTTATTTCCTGAATTAATGAATAAAGGAGTGAATGAATGATGAATGGAATTTCATTTCGGCAAGTAAGGAAAAGGGACTAGACATGAAAGGACTGACTGTGCACTTGACTACTTGGGCGTACTAAGGAGACCATCAGCTTACGGCCTGACATGGTTTAATGTGCTGGTAAAGATAACTGAGGAGGAATATCGACCCTAGGAATGCTCTCCCAAAGCAGTCAGGTAATATATTTACCTGGGTAAGTACAATAGCCATGAGGTGATGGCAGATTTAATATTTGTTTCTCAACTTTCAGTCTCCCCCATCCCAGATGTCATTGGTAGATGTTCTTCATCTCTATCCTTCTCATGCATTTCCGCCAGTTATATTTCAGATTCCCTACTCTCAGCTCAGATCTGCGGGCAGGTGGCTTTACCTCTGCGCCTCTTCAACAAGCCAAGGGCTTAAATTCCATTAAAGTGTTTCAAACCTCCCTGTCTAGCCAATCTAGAACTTCATCCAAGGCAGAGGCAGAGCCTGCAGGTATCCGGGGGAAAGCTGCTCTCTCTTCCCCTTTTACTCTATCGGGCCTTTTATATTTTTTTGCCATTGGCCCACAGCAGCAGTTTGAAAAAGAAAAGTTATCCCTTAGAGGTAACAGAAGACCTTGTTTTCCAAAAGGAAAAAACATCTAGGTAGGAAAAGTTATCACTCATTCACCTTGGTATTTATCATTTGTGGTGAGCTCACCTCTGCTGTGAGGTACAACACGTCTAGCTGAAACCTCCCTGAGTAGTTAACAAGAACAAAAAGGAAACTCCTCGTCGGGTGCAGGGTCACACTCTTTCTCTGTACCTGAGAAGTACCGATGCAAACAATTTGGAAGGTCACCATTGGACAGTACTGTTATACTTCATGTTTCATTAAATCACTGACAAGTGAATTCGTTTCCATCTCAAGAACATTTGTTCTTGCAATTTCATGTTCATATTTAGTGGCACTGCACTTCGCCATGCCTGCCACTCTTCTTCTTAAGCAGGGACTCTTCCTGAACACTTTGCTTCAAATGAGGAGAAAAGCTGAGTCTTTATACCTGCTCTCTGTAACTTCCCATAACTGCATATGCGGAGAAAAACTATCACTTTTATCATGTTGCACCCACATGCAGAGCTGAACTATAAGACAGGATACTTTTAAACATTTGGTTGTTTAAATAAGTTACTTAAAAGAAGCATGAATGTCAACATAAGCAGATTTACAGGCTGCTGGAAAAAAAAAGCTCTAAGGTATAGACTTAGACGAATATAATCACGTAACTTGAGTCAGCTACTGCACCCAATGTATTTTTGGTTGTTGTTACTGTTATGCGCCTTCAAGTCGGTTCCGACTCACAGCAACCCTATAGCGACTCTGTACTAAATAAAAGAACAAACAAATAACCCACTAATTTCTTGTTGGAAGAACTGATAGAAACACAAATAGAATTTACACGGTTAAAAAATCTATAAGGATACAGGAAGTTGAGTTAAATTGGAGTGTTAGGATTAAATAGAAACAGAAGTGAAGGCACTTTAGGAGACCTTCTAGCCTCCAGGGAAATGGACTTAGATGCATTTGAGAAAGAGAGAGATGGGGA
This sequence comes from Loxodonta africana, assembly GCF_030014295.1. Lineage (NCBI taxonomy): Eukaryota > Metazoa > Chordata > Mammalia > Proboscidea > Elephantidae > Loxodonta > Loxodonta africana. The sequence continues at coordinate 94,129,702 of NC_087352.1, read as the reverse complement.
GAGGGAGGGAGAAAGAGGTGAATATTTTTCTTAAAATTCTCACAGGCACAAACCCATTGCCGTCGAGTCGATTCTGACTCACAGCAACCCTATGGGACAGAGTAGAACTGCCCCATAGGGTTTCCAAGGAGCAGCTGGTGGATTACAACTGCTGACCTTTTGGTTAGCAGCCAAGCTCTTAACTGCTGCACCACCAGGGCTCCAGAGTTCATTTAGTCCCTTAGTAAATGGGAGAACTGAGGTCCCAAGAAGTTCAGTAAGTACCGCCAAGCAGGGCTGGACCTCGGAGGTCCGAACTTCTCCCCCCAGGGTTTTTCTCTAGCAGCCAATTGTCAGACCAAACTCACTGTACCGCAACCTCTGTGGAGAGTCAGAGTTTGCTAGAGTTGCAAAAGACAAAGAATCCTGTGTCTCTTTTGACAGATGAGCAAGCACATGCCCATGAGTGTTCTACTTTTTTTTAAAATTCGGTGAAAACAAAGTATGTTCATTTGTCATTCACTTTTTTTACTTTATAAAATAGAACGTGGGTTTATAAATATTTGGTACCCTCATAACCCTTGTTTAAATGAAGTAATGCACAGAAGCCAATATTAAAAACTGACGAAAGTGGAGATTCTCTAAAGGAAATAGGAATGGGGCCCTCTGAACCCTTCCTCTGAGGTGACCCTCAAGAGAGTATCATGGGAAATACTGATTAGTGGTTACCAGGGGCTCAGGCAGGTGGACTGGTGAGTTATTGCTGAAGGGGTACTGAGTTTCTGTCTGGGGTGATGAAAAGTTTTTGGAAATAAATAGCGGTAGTGGTTGTACAACATTGTCAATACATTTAAGGCCACCAAATTTTACACTTAAAACTTGTTAAAATAGCAAATTCTATGTTGTATACATTTTACCGCAATTTTTAAAAAAGAGAGTCTTGTGGACACACAGTTGAAGCTACTATTGTAGGAGAAAGAATATTGGTATAACTTCAGCTTACATTTCTCTCAGGCAAGTAACTTGAGCTTCTTCATTTATTTCTAAAACTTTCATCATTTCTATGGCTCCTCTTCCAAGCCCTCACGTTTATTTTTGGCAGTGTTTACAGCAGAAGGGAGTGGGGGCTAACTCACATGGACTGAGCACTTACTGTGTTCAAACACCACTCTGGACTAAACAGCTTAATACACACCTAGGCCGTGGTACTGGAGAGAGTGTGTCCAAAAGTGGAGTTGTACTGATAGTCTCCTCAAGTGATGAGGGACCTTCAGGGGGTCAGGTGAGGCAATGTCCTTATGGGGACACCTTTGAATGGGGAGTTAGAGTACCTGGCTTCTAGTCTGACTAGAACCTACTGGTTAGTTAGTTCCAGTTGCCATTAAGCTGATTATGACTCAGGGCAAGCCCATGAGTAGACCTGTGCTCCATAGGGTTTTCAATGCATGGTTTTTTGGAAGAGGATTGCCAAGATTTTCCTCCGAGGCACCTCTGAATGGACTCAAACCTCCAACATTTCAGTTAACAGCTGAGCTCTTTAACCGTCTGCACCAGCCAGGGACTCCCACTCTGATAAGAGACGGAGATTTCTGTGAGGTTTCGAGTTAGTCTCTTACTCTGTTTTGCCTCGTCTTCATCCTCCTGTGCATGCGGACATGCAAATATTATCTATCCACTTAGGCCATGGTAAGCAGGAGCCTGACACAGAGCAACTACAAAAAAAATTTCTTAGGAAATGAAATAAAACTCCCTTTAGTATTGATAGGGGTATCCACGAAAGGTATGTGAAGTTGGGGTTGGCAATGCTTCATCGTATCCACTGAAAAGAAGCTTCATACTCATATTGAGGAGAGTCAGAGACAAAAAAAGGAAGAAAAATATAGGCAATATTCACATGCAGCTCTGAATTCCAGGGTTCTTTGTTTTGCACAAAAGAGCACTCATAGCTCTCTTACAGCAATACGTTTTAAAAACATTTGTGCTTTCCCTTTAAGCTAATAGCTAAGAAAGGAAAAGCTGAATATTCAAAACGAAACAAGTTAGGTTTACCTTCAAATCCAAGAATAATGGTATCTGCAGAATTCCCATGCAGCCACTGAAGATAAAACCCGTGCTGCTGATGAGACAAGTGTGTATTGCCCCAGATGTCAGCGTTATTTATTGCCGCCGAGCTGAACATCAGAAACCAATTCACATATCACAACGGCTGTGCCACTAATCACGAGCTATCTTCTCTTCTTAAACAAAGTCACATTTTTCTTATTTTCCAGAATTGTAAGAAGCTGAATGTTTTCCAGACACTTGGAGATTAATCCTCAGATTCAAAGTACCCTAGCAGTTAAAGATTTTTATCAACAGGCCTCGGGCTGGTGGCTGGCATTTGAAATCACTGGGAGAGGATAAACGCAGGCAATTGCTGCAGCCTGAACTGTATGTGGTTGTATGTGAGCATAGGCACCAACTTGCTGTGCTTCTGGGAAGTAGCAAAGGGCCATGTGTAAACACAGTAAAGTCACAAAAAGGAAAAATTCTAAGAAAAATCATTAATGCATTATGCACTAGGCTTTTGCAGCTCCATTCTTCCAGCCCGAACTAATCTTTTGCAGGCCACTATATTAGATACTACAAAGAGTTACAAAAGCATAATCAATAGGATTATGATTTACCCAAAAGGTGTCAGTGAGAAAATGAATATTCTGAAACACTTGAAAATAGCAAACAAAACAGATATTTATTAGAACTACTATTATCAAGGAAACCCTGGTGGCGCAGTGGTTAAGAGCTACATCTGCTAACCAAAAGGTCAGCAGTTTGAATCCACCAGGTGCTCCTTGGAAGCTCTATGGGGCAGTTCTGCTCTGTCCTATAGGGTCGCTATGAGTTGGAATCAACTCGATGGCAACAGGTTTGGTTTTTTTCTTTTGTTGGTTTATTGTTATCAAATGGCACTATCCCTACCTCCAAAGTAATCACTGTTTAGTCTCCAGATACTAGTAGTTTTGTAATAGGATAAAAATGAACACCTGCCTGATCTAGATTTTGCCAAAGACAACACTAAAGCCCTTTGGAATTCAACCTCCGTTTGTATTTGTATATTGTTTCTACCTTCTTTTTGCTCTTGAGGTTTGGCATTCTGTCTGGTAACTCTATGTCATTCCCTCCATCCCACCATTCCCTTCTTAACAACTTTATGCTTCAGAAAAGACAAAAACAAGTGTTTGGGAGATAACGTTTCAGATTTATTCTCCCTCTCCTTCCTCCCACCCTCTCTTGACACCCCATGATCAACAGACATTTACTGTGTCCACACTGTGCTATATAAAGCAGGGACTATTGATGGGGCTCATCCATGGCAAATGTTTCCCAAGAGGTTCATCTTTCTCAACACCCCAAATTTGGAATCGGGCTTCCTAGAGCTGATCGCTTTCACTAAGTGCCATGAGCCATAAGTGCTCTATTTTATACAAAGAGGTGCTTCTGTGGCTGTCCTCAGTTATAAATAATTAAATGGAAGCAGGAACTTTGGATCTGCAAGGTTAAGTGGAGATAGATCAATTAGTCAAAATGGCCTTGAAGTTAAGGACATTGATAGCCAGGGAAGTTCAGTACCACGCTTATTGTCACCACGCAATTAAAAAAAAAAAAAACGATACCCAGTTGTTAAATGAGTCAGGTTCAATACGCAGATGTTATCACATTCAGTTAGCGCTCAGCCAAGATATCTCTTTTTTTCTCCAGTTAACTTGTCCTGCATTTGGGCTCACTGTTCAAAATCTAAAATAATCCTTTCAGCCACACTGTGTTCTATGGTCTAGAGGACAGACAATGAGACCACATTCAGAGATGAAGAAGCAAGAAAGCAGGGACCTTTTTATATAAATATGCACATGCTGGTCTGTCCCAATTGGTGAAGATTAGAGAAAGGTTAAAGGATAACATTTGCTTCCCATCTGACTCTATTTCCAAGTTTTCAGAGAAAGACACTGAATCAGGGAATGTTTCGCAGTGGTCCTTGATTATTTCACAGCTGTGGGAACATGAATCTACAATACATGACTTGAAGTAGCTTATTTGCAGAAGAAACAATAACATGCAAAAAACATGAGTCTGCAGTTCAGTGCTAGGCTGCATGGAATAGAATGGAATTCACTGGAATAAAACCTGGGAAGACGTGCTGGGAAGGTGGAGGGGAAAGGGAAGGTATTACGGAGAGAGAAAAACCATAAACTAAGGCATGGAATTAGCATGATGGGCTAGAGAGGAAACCAGGCTGGGCACAGTGTGAGGAATTATCTCAGGGATGCCAGGTGAAAGCCCAGGCACACAGATGTAGATTTGATGCCTTATGGAACAGACCACAGTTTCAAGCTCACCTCTAGTTTAGATTGCCTTTTGCCACAACTTATTAAACCAATTTGGAAACAGAAGTTGGAAACATGGGAACAGACACATGAATATGAAAGCCTGTTTTCATTAGTCCTAAGCTGCAGATTTCTGAGATCCCAATAGATGTATGTCTTTATAAAAAAAAAAATTTATTTTTTTATTCACCAGAACATTGCCTGGCCATCATCTCTCCAAGGGTATTGTGTTTTTCCTCACCCTTTGTTCTGATTTTCTTTCAAGCTAACTTTTTATTTATCTTTTTTTTTTTTTTTTAATTACAGACCATTGTTTCCCCTGCTCAGCAAAATGCCGATGTTGAGTATGGAAAAAAACGCATCACCACCAAGGAAACGCAGCATCTTTCCGCCACAGTCTGATGTATCAAGAAGTCTGGGCCATTTTGTCTAAGTCACGTCCACAGCCTTCAGGTCTAAAACCAAGGCTGAGAAGTGTTGCTAATTGAACTTTTAGTGCAGTAATAGAAATTAAGCTCTTCCCAAAATAAACTAAACATAAATCTCAAACTTTTTGAACTCTGCAAAAGAGAAAAACATTACAAAGGCAACCATGTTTAATTTAAAATGCTAGAGGCTTCTGGTGTAGAAAATTTCAACAAATCTTAAGGAAATTCAATCTCTCAATAATTCTTATTTGAGGTCTTTAGCAATACAATTAAAGCATATTATCTACATAGATTAGTTATTACTGCCCCCCCCCGCCAACTGATTTTAGTGTTTCTGTGTAAGAGCCAAGGCTGAAGGGAAACACAGAGTGCTCTGGTGCTCTGACAACTCCAGGGAGCAAACAGGCTTGTGGATGCTAATCCGAGTTGAGCCACTGACTCTCCACATTACCACATGCAAATCACTGGATGCACTTCTCTGCTGGCTTCCTTGATAGTCCAAGGATGCAAGAAAATGTGACACTACCAAGAGGAAAGGCAAAGACAGCTAGAAAGGAGGAGTAGGGATGCAAATTTCTTCCCCACCTTGAGCTCATGTGAGCAGCCCTGTCAAAGTTCACACAATGTGACTCTGGCCTTGATTCTGGTTGAGAAAACTGACACACTGCAAGGCCTCTAAAGATGTACAGATTTATGCTCCCTTCATGGGAAAGGAAAAGCCTACAGAAAGCAGAGTAAAGGGATTAGTTAAGTTTAAACCCAGTGCCATCGAGTCACTTATGGCTCATAGTAACCCTATGAATCGGAATCGACTCAAAGGCAGTGGATACGAGTTAAGTTTAGATTCTGAAAAACAGTAGTAATTCCTTGGAAGTGTAGGATTCTGAACTTTAAGAGTCAACAGAAAGCTGTCATGATCCACAGTAACGAAATGAGAGAAATACAGAGCAAGGTGTCACAACAGTATGTAGGATGCCTACAGCATAAACATGCCAAGATGGGCTTTGGTGCATTTAGGAGCTCTATTAAGAGGGCAATCAGCTAAAATCCTCTGCGTCTGAAGGGAAAATGGAGACTGCTGTCCATGTATTTAATTGTTAAACCTACAAATGGGTGTTTTTAAAATATTTATTAATGTAAATATCACCTTATTTGGCAACATTTGACTAAAGAGTTATGGTTAATTATGAAAATTGTTAAATGTTAGAATTGTAACAAAAACATTTTAAAATTCCATTTATCGTCAAAAAAAAAAGTATCAGTTAAAACATTTACTTTTCTCAGTGAACTATCTTCTTGAATTTTTGTAAACCCTGGTTTAAGACCCAAAGCATTTTCACCCTCTCCTGGTTACCTTTCTTTTAGAATTTTTGGGTTATGAGAATGCCTGCTGGTGTCATACCCTCTAAGAGATAAACTAATATATAGCAATGGGTAGACCCTTATGAATTAATGTGATCTGTCAACTTAATAGGGAAATATAGCAAATTATTAACTGGCCAATTTATTTTCTATTTCCTTTTCAATTAATTGTTATGTATTGTAACAGAAGTTGGGAGCCCTGCTAACCAAAGGTCACCAGTTCGAATCCACCAGCCACTTCTTGGAAACTCTATGGGACAATTCGACTCTGTCCTTTAGGGTTGATAGGAGCCAGAATTGACTCGATGGCAGTGGGTTTGGTTTGGTGACAGGAGTTCCACATATAACAAAGTTATGCCAAAATTTGTCAGCAAAAAGTAAGATGTTTTGCTTAGAGAAGCATATGACACAGTCAATCGACATTATCACCCACAATTCAGGGTTAGGAGTCAGCCTTGAGAAGACTTCCTAAGACAGCCAAGCATGAATGTATTTAGATCAAATAAAGACACCTGTTCTCAGTATAAAAGTGAAGATCATCTCTTAACAAATTGCCCTTTATGGAGTTTTCATTTTTAAAGGGCAAGAAATTTTAATTTGGATTCACATTCTATTTTATATTCCATTTCCCCCACAGCTAGCAAAACTTAGGAAACATCCCTTTAACTTAGCACATAGGTGAAAATACAATGTTTGAAAAGTAAGGTATGGTGTGACTATGAATTTTTCTACTCTAAAAAAAAAAAAAAAAAAACAAGCCTATGGCCATTGAGTCAATTCTGACTCATACTGACCCTATAAAGGGAAGAAAAATAGAAATACTATGGTTAAGAGGGAAAAGTGAAAATATATATGATATTTAAATATTATATGCTGCAACCAAAATTACATTAACTTACATAAAATTAACAGAAATAAAATTTAATACTAATATAGTAATAATTCATTAACATTATACCTCTCTCATGTACCAAATAAAAATGATGCCATGAGGAAAGAAATAACCTTGTCTTTGGTCATGAACAAAAGTCCGGCATAAAATTTAAATCTTGTGGAATTAGGAAGGAAACCCAGGTGTCATAGTGGTTAAGTGCTACAGCTGCTAACCAACAGGTCGGCAGTTCTAATCCACCAGGCGCTCCTTGGAAGCTCTATGGCGCAGTTCTACCCTGTCCTATAGGGTTGCTATGAGTCAGACTCGACTCGACGGCACTGGGTTTGGTTTTGGTTTTTGGGTATTAGGAACAATGAAAGCCAGGCAGAGAGTCCTTCTGACCCTTCATCTTTCTACTTCCCTAACATAAATCCATGAAAGGTTGGTCTTATAGCTGTTCTTCCAGTTAGGGACACTGCCAAGCAAATGTAGGAATGCTTTTACATGGTTTTTTATTTCATAATTCTGTAAAGCATTAACATATGTCTGACTATAGTAGTTATACCTATGGGCAGGGCACCCATGATTTTTGTTTTGGACAATACTTGGTACACACATAGATTCGAGGACTCATAGAAACCACTGACCCACCAGAGGGTGTGGGCAAGCAGGTGTGTTAGGGGGTGAGACTGCAACTAGAGAAGGCAAAAGGGAGAAAAGGGAGAAAAGAATTGGAAGGGAAGCTAAGAGACCACCAGGGTTATTAGTGACAGGAGCGTAGGGCATATGGTTACCAGATGTGAACCAAATTCAAAAATGCAATCCTTTACTATTTTCACTTTCAATATTTCTTCAAAAAGTCATTTAGAAGGGAACAAGTAATGTTCGTGTCTAAATCGCATACAAACTGATACATTGGGATACTGGAAACGTTAACTTTCTCCCAAGTGAAGAGTGGAAAGAAGATTTTGATTTGAAAATTTTACTGAAATTATATACTGAACAGCTGTAATGGAGAGAAGCATTTTCAGGATCTGCATCACTTTGAAGGAGGAGGAGCGGGATTGCTAGAAATAAATCAAATTTCAAAGAAATACAAATAGCCCCTCGGAATTTACTGGGTTGTGTATTTGATCTATATGTCATTACACAGTGAAGCACCTAATATTTAGCAGCAAGGTAATGCACTTTGATAGGTAATATAAAGGATAGAAACAATAATATGAAGAACTAAGATAATTTAAACAGTCAATTTCTGTCAAGGGGCTTATTCCATCCTAACAGAAAAGACTTGTCTATTAGTGAAATAGACATACTCCCAAATACAAAACACCTATCAGAATAAGCCTTTTATGTTAGGTCTACTGTTATCCTTTGTTATTCTATTTTATATGTCATATTAGATTCTAGTCTACAATGCTGAGGGCCAGAACTGCTCTGAAGACTAAAACAATAAAAAGGAAATGACCTTAAAAATCAAGAACGCAGTATGTATAATTTCAGGATCATTTAAGTTGAAAACAAGGAGCATTTATTTTGTGATTAAATATTTAATAATGTCCCCATCTTTGCCTGAAACAGAAAACGAAATTAATTACCATCATCTTCTTTAGAAACACGTTGTTCAGTTTATTTTGTTATGTAAAGACATATTAAATATAAACATCTTATATGGTTAAATTGGTTTTGGTACTTAATACCAATATTTCTAGACGTATTCTAGTGTATTTTTACATGAGGGAGGTGAGTTAGAATCTTCCTCATGCCTTTTACAAAGCAGCAAATTCGCTGAAGCCGATAGAAAAATATGGCAATGGATAGTGGTGATGGTTATACAACATGATGAATATAATTAATGTCATTTACTGTACATGTAAAAAATGCTGCAATGGCAAATGTGTTGTTACATACATACTCACCACAATAAAAAAAAAAAATTCTTACACATACTTATGCCTAAGGATACCTATGATGCTTTGCCCAAGATGCAAACGCATGCTTATCAGGTGGGCAATGGCAAAAGCCAGAGATTAGTGATTACACTAGAGGCAAAATCGGGATTCCAGGATTGATCTTTTCAGGAAGTAATGATAAGGCATGATTAACTAGGTGAAATCTCACAGTAAAAAATGCAAAGAAATGCACATAAGTTAAAGAAAATAAAAAGATACCAAGATTAGAAAGTCTTAGCCACAAAGTAGATCATCTGAAAAAGACATCCTGTTTTAATTGACTAAAAAAAAAAAATCAAACTCACTGCCGTCGAGTCGATTTCAACTCATAGCGACCCTACAGGACAGAGTAGAACTGCCCCATATAGTTTCCAAGGAGCACCTGGTGGATTCGAACTGCCAACCTTTTGGTTAGCAGCTGTAGCACTTAACCACTACACCACCAGGGGTTTCTTTAATTGACTATATACTCAAAATTCATCACCCAGGTGACATGGCTTTATTATATATATGGATATATGTTTGGTATACACAAACATGTACATACATATACCTATAAAAAAACACCTATATGTGCACGCACATGTACTCACGTGTGCCTTCCTATACACATATATGTACACTTATCTACCTGCATAACCACACATTTTTTTTGGTTGTTATTATTGTTGTTGCAAAATTGCATATATTATAGCATTTACCAAAATCATCCCTTATTCTGTGTACTTCTTACTATCATCATTTACCTTGGTGAATTTGTGTACACTTCGTCCATATTCAGTGTTACTTTTCCCATCACCAAAAATAACAAGTGTCTACTATCTAGAAGGAGCCCTGGTGGTGCAGTGCTTAAGAGCTATGGTAACCTATTGCTGCTAACCAAAAAGGTCGGCAGTTTGGAATCCACCAGCTGCTATGGGGCAGTTCTACTCTGTTCTACAGGGTCGCTATGAGTTGGAATCAACTCGATGGCAACAGGTTTGTTTTTTTTGACTGTCTAGAAAGTGATACCCCCTCCCTCACTCTCCCATCCCAGGGAACCACCAAAGAATGTTGTTTTCTGTATGTATACCTATTTTTGTCTTTTTATAAAAATGAGACCATATAGTATTTGTCCTTTTGTGATTGACTTATTTTACTCAGCATATTCTCCATATTCTTCCATGTTATAAGATGCTTAAGAACTCATCATTATTCTTTATAGCCACATAGTCTTTCCATTATATCATGTACCTCATTTGTTTATCCATTTATCCCTTGATGGGCACTTACGTAGTTTCCATCTTTTTTGCTATTGTTGCAAGCCATGGTCTTTTCACTTGCCTCATATGCATGTGAAAGTTTGATAATGAAAAGGAAGGCAGAAAAGCAATAGATGTGTTCAAACTGTGGTATTAGTGAAGAATATTGAATATGTTGTGGTCAGTTATTTTGCTTTCTAGTTCACTTATTATATCTTGTCCCTGTTCAACTCTATTGTTGAGTGTTTCTCTTGCTTTTCCTAATTCAATTGTTTTATTCTTCAGTTCCAGTAAATCTCTTTGAAATTTTTTTTGGATGTTTTCAATTTCCTTATTCAGTATTTAATTTTGTTCCTCCATTTATTTCCTCATCTGCTAGTTTGTTTTCTGTGTGTTTTTTGCTATCTTTAAACATATTTAGGAGCATAGTCTGAAAATTATCAATTCTTTGTTTTGGTCTAGTGTCCATTTGAAAAATTTCCTTTTCTTCATGTTTTGCTTTTGATTGGTCCTTCTTCTCTTGTGATTTTGTGTATTTTGCTATATTTTGAACTTGGGTCATTTTGTTATCTTTTTTTGTTTTTTTTATTCTGGTTTTTCTGGCAAAATTTTCTGACTGGGTGCCCTGGTGGCACAGCAGCCAACCACTCTGCTGCCAGACAAAAGGCCAGGGCCCTATCCATTAGCCATTCCATGGAACAAATGTGCAGGAGCCCACCTTCACAAAGACTCATAGCCATGGAAACCCCACAGGACAGCTTCACTCTTCCCCACAGTGTCACCATGAGTCAGAAATGACCCAGCAGCAGTGGGCTTGGTATCTTCTGAAAAACACTAGCAGGCACTCTTATCATTAGGTTTTTTTTTCAGTACTGATTCAGGAGTTCTGGATGCTTGATCTCTGAAATTCAATACCAATGCACAGAGGGGAGGATTAGCTGACCACAGATCCTGACTTAAACAGTGTGGTTTGACTCTGCTGTGGTGATGTTGGGGGGCTCTCTATATCTTTCCTTCATCGGTGACCCTGCACAGATTCTCCCATGGTGTCCTATTGTGGGCAGGAGCCAGCTGTTTTCCTCTGTGTTTCCATCTGCCCAAAGTATTCCCCTTGCAGTTCCTCCTGGTTCTACTGCCCATCTGTTTCCAGCCTCAGTGAGATTCAACGGCTCTCTCTCATAGCACCACAGTCTCCCCTCACCCCTTCCAATTTCATGGCCCACCAATCTGCACTGTCTTAAAAAACTGGGATACAGCTTCCTCAGATTAACTCCCTTTCTATGTTCCCTGTTTGGAGTGTTGCCCAGCCCTGTGCCAAAATGGCTGCAATGAGTGAGAGCTCCCAATGTTAATAGCTATGTTCTCCCAGCTTCTGTGCTATCCCCATTCCTCCTTACCCTAACTTCTGGACTCACTCCAGCTCTCTAACACCTCAGCTGCCATCCAGAGTCCTGAAATGTCGGCTGTGCTTGTTTTTATTCCTTGTTTAGTGGGTTAGTTCCTGGAGGAGTAAATAGGAGTGTCCACTCACTTCGTCATCTTCAGCCTCCTTTCTAGTTAGTTTTTATTTGCAGGGATAGGCTCAACGGTTAGACTTGCGATTATTAGAGATTCAGTAAATTTCATGCCTGCCCATCAAGCTTTTCATTGCCAGGGTATCTACCTCAGAGCTCTTAAGATAATTAAATGAGTTAATAATGACAAAGAGCTTACAGTGGTGTTTCCACTTAGTAAATAACTAATAAATAGTTAGCTATTATTGTTATTCTTATCATAACTCCCTTTTATCAAGCATGTAAGATAGTCATATTTAATATTGTGCATTAAGCCAAAATACATTCTGCCGATAACCAAGCAATGACTTCTAAAGATAAACTGTGTTCAAATACAGAAGAATACTAGCCAGGAACTCCCAGAGCTGTAGACAAGGCTCAAATAATGCAGACTTTAGATTATGCACAAGAAAATAAAAAATTTTAATAAAAATTAGAGCAGATAACCCAGAAATATTGTGGAATCTCCTCCTAAAGAAAACTGATATATATTCAGCTGGACTGGGTGTTCATTTCTTACCGGCACAGAAAATTTTAGTAGATACAGTAGGAAGAATAATGGCCCCCAGAGATGTCCTCATCCTAATCCTTGGAATTTAAGAATATGTTAAATTACAGGAAAAAGGGGAATTAAGGTTGCAGATGGAATTAAAGTGACCTTAAAATATGGAGATTATCTTGGATTATCCAGGTGGACCCAAAGTAATCACATGAATCCTTAAAAGAGAAAGAGGGAGGTAGAAGAGAACCAGGGAGATGGCAATCTGAGAAGAACTCGGCCAGCCATTGCTGACTTTGAAGATGGAAAAAGGGGACCATTGCCCAAGATATGAGGATGGCCTCTACAAACTGGAAAAGACAAGGAACTGGATTCTCCCTTAGACTTCCAGAAAGGAATGCAGCCCTGCTGAGCCATTTATTTTAGTCTAGTGAGACCTATGTCAAACTTTGGACCCACTAAACTGTAAGATAATAAATTTGTGTCGAATTAAACCACTAAAAAAAAAAAATTTTTTTTTTTTTCACTAAGCCTGTGGTAATTTGTTACAGTGGTAATAGAAAACTAACACAATAGGTGTCTTTCCACGTTTTAATAACCCAAAATGCAATTATGCCACTATGTGAGATTCAATGAATTTTTCTATTAGTTTTAATGAATTTTTATTAAATTTTTTTGAAATACTATATTTAAATAATATTTAAATAAAATCAGTATTAAAAAATTAACAAAATTTAAGGAAGACAAAAACAAAGATTTTATAAATCACTTCTGACAATCATGAAGATGACAAAGGATGGGCAAAATTTTGTTCCGCTACACATGCTGCCAAGAGCCAGAGCCGACTCAAGGGCAACTAACAACAATAAACTCAAAAAATATATAGCCAAAGGGGTCAAACAAAATTTTAGATGAAAAATATTCTAATGATTTTCATTGAAATTCTAAGTTCAATAAAGGCAGGGCTCGCGTCTGTCTTGCCCATTTTATCTTACTATGTAACATGGTGCCTAAAACTTAAGAAGAAGATAAAAGACACAAGGGAAAGATTAGTCCAAAGGACCAACAGACCACAACTACCACAACCTCCACCAGACTGTGCCCAGAACTAGACGGTGCCCAGTTACCACAACCAACTGTTCTGATAGGGATCACAATAGAGGGTCCCGGACAGAGTGGGAGAAAAATGTAGAACAAAATTCAAATTCACATACACAAAGAAAGAAAAACTAGGCTTGCTTGTCTGACAGAGACTGCAGAAACGCCAAGAGTATGGCCTCCAGACACCTGTTTAACTCAGTACTGAAGTCACTCCTGAGATTCACCCTTCAGTCAAAGATTAGACAGGTCTATAGGGCCAACAACAACACACATGAGGGACGTGCTTCCTAGTTCAATCATGTATACAAGACTTAAAGGGTACACCAGCCCAAAAGCAATGCAAGAAGGCAGGAAGGGACAGGAAAACTGGAGAAATGGAAACAGGGAACCCAGCGTGGAGAAGGGGAGAATGATGACACATCGTGGGGTTGGCAACCAATGTCACAATTTGTGTATTAACAGTTTAACGAGAAATTAATTTTCTCTGTAAACTTTCACCTACATCACACACACACACACACAAAATAAAATTTATGCATATAAATGAATGAACATACAGTTAATCAATTATGTTTTTCACAACATATGCCATGAAAGGGGATTTGCTATCAAATTTAAAGAGAAGAGGTGGGGAGTGCATCCACGTACTATAATCATTCTAGGGCCATAGTCTGTTTTCCTAATTCCCACATTCAAGATGCTTTCTAAGCCATCAGATGTATGTGCGCGTTGAGACTCCCACTCTGAGCTGATATTCAGAGATCCAATCTGGCCAGAGGAAAGAAGCCTGATTTGATAGTTCTCTGGTCAGTATTACATAAGACTTCTTGTGGTCCTTGATGATCTCTCTGTCAGCAGCTAGATTACTGTCCTTGCACCCAGAACTGGTTTATATGATTCCTTTACCACCTGCATTTACACTTCAACTCTGCCTTACCTCCATCTCCCTGTCTTTCCCAATCTGAGCTTCAGCCCCAGCAGTGTGCCACCTGGCTTCTCAGCATTCTGCCAAATCCAGATCCAATTCTTTACCTTCACTTGTCCTTTCTTCCTTCAACTTTTAGTAGGGAAGGGTGGGAATTATATAGGGAAATAGGAGCTAATCTGCTAAATGTAACTCAAATGTATTTGTCCTTGAGCTGAACCGATAGGAACTAGGCTCTTAGTCTTCCAGACAGGTTCTGAAATCTCACCTGCAGCCAAGGCAAACCTGAGGCTGTGCAAAGGTAGCAGATGGCTGAACTTTTTTCAGGTGTACTAGGTGCCACCGTAGGCAAAACCGTAAGGAAGACAGAATTTGTCTTTAGAATCTTTCAGTCTCACCTTTAAATTCCATCTTGTGCATTTTACTTGCTTTCCAGTGCTCCTTTGGCTATGCAGAAATACCTACCTAGAACTCAGATTCCCCTTCCTTTCCCTTGTGCTTCAGTCAAGACACACTTTCTCTCAAAGAATGAAAGATTTCTGGTTAATCTCAATCCAGTTAATACCGAAAACTAAATTGTTTAGTATATTGAACTCTCCTGTGACATACTGCTTTTTAAAAGTGCTTTTTAATTTCAAACATTTCATGGAATCTGAAATTAGTAGAATGCATGAGAGAACATTTGACCAGGGAGCCATTTTTCTTTTAGCTGATTTTACAAAATAAATCATTTTGAATAAAACTATCCCATTAGCACCAACCCCACCACTTCTTCCTCTCTGTAAGTGACTCTACACTCTACCTAAGTATACAACAGACAGTCCTTGATTTGGGAGAAAAAATGTGGGCTTGAGTTTAATCCATAAATCCTTCAACATATTGGGCCTACCGTGTCCTCTGAACTCACTGTTACGATAGATTCCACTTTAACTGCTTCCTTGGATAATAAAGAAAAAAATGTCAGGGACCTAGGGAGCATAGAATAAAAACATAATGTCAATGAGGGCACAAATGCTCATCTTAAGAACTGGAGGACTCCTAGCAGCTCAAGTCGTTTCTAAGTCCCTGGCTAGTTGAATGGCCAACATAAACCTATTCAGAGACTGACTCTACAGGTTCTTTGCTTCTTTATTTTTCTGCTGACCATTTTACTGCTCACTGGTATTTTCATTAGAAGGCTAGAAGAAGGGGAGAACAATAAGGTAAAAATCAATGTTTAAACTGCCTTTTCACATCTCCAGTATACTCTGTAGAGAAAAAGTTAAAAGTAAAAGCTAAATGATATTTGGGTAAATTTCAGAAGATACAGGCATCTATGTTGTATCATAACAATGATCTAGATCAAATGAATTCCAAGCAAACTCTCTGTGATTTTTTTTGAATTAAGACTTCTGAAATCAGCGTGTGAGCTACCTGTCTAACTTTTAGTAACTCATTAGGTAATATAACCAAACGAAAATAAAACAACAGTAATTTTTATGTAAATTTGGCAACCCAGACAAGGATGTTATCTGTACATTCAGCTCAGTGCCAAGTTCACTATGCACTAACTCACTGTTTGATACTGGAGTTAGTTGAACAGCTCTTATCCTACTGCATCTATTCTCCTTTTTGTCTGACTTTTTCTTATGTATATATGTTAGATTGGGACATTTTAAGATAATGGCTTTTTACAGACATAACTATCCTAGTGAGATAGAAAATCAGTATTTGCTCCTATCACTTTAATGGTAGGCAGGGGAAAAAAGAAAAAACCACAACTGAATATACCATGAACTGCCAAAAGAACAAACAAATCTGTCTTGGAAAAAGTACAACCAGAATGTTCCTTAGAAGCAAGGATGGCAATACTATGCCTCATGTACTTTAGACTTGTTATCAGGAGGGATCAGTCCCTGGACAAGTACTTCACGCTTTGTAAAGTAGAGGGTCAGAGAAAAAGAGAAAGACCTTCAATGAGATGGATTGACACAGTGGCTGCAGCAGTGGGCTCAAGCATAACCATGATCGTGAGGATAGCACAGGACTGGGCAGTGTTTCATTCTCTTGTGCACATTGTCGCTATAAGTCAGAACTGATTCAATGGCACCTAAAAACAACATACATATATATGTATGTATAGACAGAGAGATGGATGGATGTGTGTGTATATGTATACATATATATATATATATATCTTACAAACCTAATATTTCTGTCAACTTCTGTCTTAATACTATGTGTTTCCTTCATACTAGCTCTCCTAATCTTTGGAACTTCTAGACAGTAGCAGAAATAGATAGGCTATCAGTAGGACATTACAAAGACTACTGTCTATTCATCTCTCCCTTGCAGAAATATTTTATTATCTACATAATTACTTTGGCTAATTTTTTTTTTAAACTCTACAGTTGCATTCTCTGCTTATAATCTTTAAAAGGAAGTTTCTCCTTAGTTCCATCTGTTTTTTTTAACAAACGCTAGAGTTGTAAAAGATGTTAATAATCATAAAGTCTAATCTTGCAAAGGAAGTACTCCTGTCAGTTTTCACATTCATTGTCTATTGCTGTGTAATAAATCACTTCCAAACTTAGCAGGTTAGAACAACAATTCTTATCACATGAAATTTCTGAGATTAAGGAATCTAGAAGCAGTTTAGCTGGGTGGTTCTTGCTCAGTATCTCTTGTGAGATTGCATCAAGCTATCAGCTGGGGATGCAGTCATCTAAAGGCATGACTGGGGCATGAGGATCTACTTTTAGGCTCACTCACGTGGTTGTTGGTAGGAGGTTTCAGTTCCTTACCACATAGGTCTCTCCACAGGGCTCTTCAAAATATGGAAGCTGGCTTCCCCCAGAGTGAGTGATTCGAGAGAGAGAGAGAGATTGACCAAGATAGGTGATGGCCTGTCTTTTACAATCTAATCTTGGATGTGGCACACCACCATCTGTGCTGTATTCTATTAGTCACACATAAGTTGTAAAATGTGGGTCAAGACTACACAAGGTGGGAATACCAGGAGGTGGGGGTCACTGGAGGCCATCTTGGAGGCTGACTACCACAGATGCTCATTTGGCTTCTGGCAGGAAGGTAACTATCTCAGACGTGCTCGTTCCATTTATGTGCAAACTGTTAGATAAGATTTCTGAGGCCAAAATTTACGTTCATAATGATTGCCAGGACAGAGAAAGTACAATCCACTTGATTTTGATAGTTTATTTTTTTTGCAAGTATTGGAATAGAAAAGCTTCAACTTAATTACTACTTTATGGACTTTTAAAAAGGAACAAACATGGCATTTTAAAATAATTTTATTTTATAGTGTGGTTAAATACAAGTAGGCTCAGGAAGAAGAAAGAGTCAATGAAGGAGAAAGGGAGATATGAACATAAACAGACAGGAGAAAATACTTATTTGATGCTGAAGTAGGGTTCAGGTTAATAATTTAGCCCATACTGGCCATAGTCCATTTCTTCCCCAATTCTAATACCAGATTATCTTTTAATTTTCTAGGTTTAGCAGTAAGGGTTATGGGTCAGATCTATTCTAATGTCTTATGACTGTAATTTCTTTTATGTCATTTATACCAAAATATGACAGAGTTGTTAAGTTCCTATAAGAATCTTTGAGATTTTAAATTAAAAAGTAGCATTTTGAGAAGGAATAAGTCTTGAACTTCAAATACTCCATAAACATATATTTTATTTTAAAGATAGTAAATCTCACTTGTCTGCCACTTGCCTGAAAACATACAAAGAATTGACTAGAAAATGATATATTTCATACATTTTTAGGTTGTTCCAATGTAAATTAAAAAAAAATTATAAATTAGAGAGGATATCAATGAAGAATAAGACCTATGAAGTAAAGAATAATGATTTTTAAAGGGCTCTTTCATTCAGTGCTGTTTTATATGCAACTTTTTTCTAAGTATTTCAGTTATTTGGAGACAATTTGGGCAAGTTTTTTAGTGGTTTCCAAAATGAATGTGTCAGATTGATGTATTATTTTTAAAAATTACAAAATAAGAGTTGTCCTAGTTGAATACTAACTGTGTCATAATATTATTAGGAAATCCTTTTCTAAATCCACTGCTATTTACTGAATTTCTTCCAAATTGCAGTAAGCGATCATAATAAGTGTATACAAGAAATATCAGCTTGACCTTTTAACGTATCTGTTTAATTTTTGCATGATATTGAGTATAATGTTGACTCTGTGAAAGTAGCAATAATATCTCCTTGGGGAAAAAATAACAGCACCATTCATATTCTAATATTTTACTTTCACCCAGAAATAAAAGCCATTAGAAAGGACTATAGAAAAAAAAAATATAGAAGGACACTATAATTATTATTACAACTGTAAAGAAAAAATGGCAAGTGGTAAATCTAGTTATTGAACATCAAAATATTCTAGAAATAATTTTTTTTTTTAAGAAAATGCCAGGTCTAACTACGAGAGCTACTTGGGAAACTTGACCTCTGTTATAATTTTATCCTGAACTCCCACCTGTCTATTTTAAGTTGTTTGTAATATCCTCTCTCTAGTTCTTCTGTAGAAATGGCTTCATTATTACATCATTGTTTCACTTTAGTAAGCTAAAGATTAAAATAAATATTCATGCAATTTGTGATAGAATCCTTTACATTTTGTAGCAATATAATTTTAATTGTTCTTAATTTATGTGTTAAAATTTAGTTTCACACAAAATGGTCAAAGTTTCTCCCACTAGAGAAACCAGATCTCTAACTCTCATTCCCTGAGGAAATCATGTCACCAATGGTACACACTGCTTGCTGTTCACAAAATCGCTATGGAATGAATGCTACATACAGGGCAGGTCTGTTAACAGGGAGAAACACTCAAGTCAACTGTGTCGCAATGGCTTTATTTCATTTTGTCCTCTTCACAAAACCACTTGCCATCAAGTCGATTTTGATTTCTGTTGACCCCATGTGTGTCATGGTCGAAATGTGCACCACAGGGTTTTCAATGGCTGATTTTTCAGAAGTAGATCACCAGGCCTTTCTTGCAAGGCACCTCTGGGTGGAATCAAACCTCCAACCTTTCAGTTAGCAGCTATGCACATTAACTGTTTGCACCTCTCAGGGATTCATCCTCTTCATAGCTGCAGTCTACTTAAAGTAAAATGCAGAGCAAAGTCTCACTCTATTAGTCTGGAGACATCCTGCTTAGCCAGGGACTCCTCCCCTCACTGGTGTCAGCATGTGTTATGGGTTGAATTGTGTCCCCCAAAAATGTGTGTCAACTTGGCTACATGATTCCCAGTATTGTTTGGTTGTCCTCCATTTAGTGATCTGATGTGATTATCCTGTGTATTGTAGATCCTACCTCTATGATGTTAATGAGGCACAGTTAGAGGCAGTTATGTTAATGAGGGTTGGGTGTGGATGTTAATGAGGCAGGACTCAATCTACAGCATTAGGTTGTATTTTGAGTCAATCTCTTTTGAGGTATAAAAGAGAGAATCTAGCAGACAGGAGAGGGGCCTCATGCCATCAAGAAAGAAGCACCAGGAACGGAGCATATCCTTTGGACCTGGGATCCCTGCACTGAGAAGCTCCTAGCCCAGGGTGGGACTGATGACAAGGACCTCCCCAGAGGCCACAGAGAGAGAAAGCCTTCTCCTGGGGCTGGGGCCCTGAATTCAGACTTCTAGCCTCCCAGACTGTCTGTTAAAGCCATCCACTTGTGGTATTTCTGTTATGGCAGCAGTAGATAACTAAGACAGCATTATTTCCACCATTTTAGAGGAGTATGATAGTATATTTAACAAATGATCTGTTAATTTAAAACTTGAGTAAATAATTATTCATGATAATAATTAATTTCATAATAAATTAATATTCCACTAAAATGGAATATTTTGGTGGTTTCGTCATAGAGGTAACAATTTTCAAATGTTTTAAATGTTTTTCTTAAAAAGGAGCTTTTCTTGAAAATTAAAGGCATTTTAAAAACCTACACCACAGAATCGCTATTTTTCCTGTATAATAAAAGAAATATCTTTTAGATTATTTACTATATTTGGAAAATGGAAACTCCTAACTCTTCTACCCCACCAAATAATAATAATAAGCTTCCAAACCCTTTGACAAGTGTTCTACGGCTATTACCAGGAGGTGTATTTAGCAATCACACTTGCTATTTTGTAAACTTATTTTCCAAAAGTAAAGTTCCAAGAACAATTTGCTGTATGCTATAGTCCTGCATTTCACGTGGGCACGGACTGGTTCTTAGATGTTGACTTTCATCTTAAGTAGTTCTCATGGCAAATAATATTCCTTATTCACCATGTCCTTTTATGGTTTGATTCTATCCCCTAATATTTATGAAATAACAGTTTTCTTGGGGCTATTTCCTTTCATGTAGATTATTTTCTATAGCAAGCACAGGAGTTCAGAGACAGCTTCCTCCTGACTCATCCCAGAAAGCATAGAGGGCAGCTGATTCAAAACTCTCATCTATAAATTGGGGGCATTCCTGATTGAGAAAGTAGTCTTAGATCCTTGGGGTATAGGAACATTTTTACTCACCTGGAACAATGTTTCTCAAGGCTGGCTGCATAGCAGAATCGTTTGGGAAGATCTTACAAGGAATTCATGGCCAGTGCCCATCCCTAGGGATTCTGATTTAATTCATTTGGGGTGAGACTCAGGGGCCAATATTTTTAAAGTTCTCCAAGTGTTTCTAATATGCAGCCACAGTTGAAAACCTCTAAGTTAGAACAAATTTTACAAAGACTTTACTACAGTGGTATTGTCATTTATGATACTACACAATTTCACATAAATGAATTAATAGGAAATAAATTGGGTTGGGTTTTAACACAATCTTAGAGAAACACACAATTTGCCTGGTATTGTTTGGGAGCCATTATTATAAGTGAAAGAATTCTCCAGGTAATAGGAGCTTAGCCTATCAATGCTGAGATACCAAATATTTAACCAATTTTGTTGGAAATCTTCCTACTATATGTTACATAATGAAGGCACTAAACATAACTTTTTATTGATGGTTCAATATTATCATTGCAGACATCTGTGTTTGTATTGTCTTATCTTTGTGGTATTGAGACCCTACACTAAATGGTCTTAGACTTTCAAGTTTTGAGGGAATAAAGATCCTTATCCCATAGTCTCAATTATTATTTCTTAATGTTTGTAACAGCCTGAAATGACAATATAAGGGAGATGTTAACACTTGAGAAATTAGATAATCGTGTGTATTAACTCAGCACCTTTGTTGACACACATGATTCATGCCCGGCAGGTTTTACTGTGAGGACATAAGGATGCCTGTCGTCCTACAGAGGAAAGTACAAAGACACAGTGATCCACTTTCCTCTGCACTTCAACCATTTGTCCCTTCATGACTATATTTAGAATAATTTCAGTTGGCAGACATTTGACTTACTGTTAAATGGGATATTCTTCTATTAAAAATCTAAATTGTTTAGAAAAACAGCCTTGTTCTGAATGAGAGATGGCTAAAAAGTTCCAGAGAGTAAGAAAATGTCCCTGAATATGAGCTGAAGTACTGATATCCTCCCAGAACATACGCTCATCCTAAATAGGAATCAACTCTGCCTTTATGAAGGGACCAAAAGATTTTTAGTTGATTGCAAATTGATCCAAATAAGCCAAATAGCCAGATATGTCAAAAGGCTGCGAATATATGTATTCCAGAGATTACATTTCATAAAAGATATTAACATAACAATTCTTCCAACCAGAGGTATCAGAGTTAGTGGAAAAAAAAGAAAAGAACTAAACGCGGTAACTAAGTTTCTGTCTATGCTGAGTTCAGTTCTAATTATGATCTTGCTTCAAATCAGCATACCTACTTCGTAGTTTGGAAAAATACGGCGTTGGCAGACTGGATTTCATAATATCTTTATGATTAGTATTTAGGTCTAGTTCTAACACCCAAACGTTGTAGTAAATAACAACTGTGCTGGTAGATAAATCAAACTGCCTTATGCAAAAAAAACACACGTAACTTGAAAACACATGAAATTCATAGTTCCTTGGATTTTACCTTGGAGGTTCATGATCTCTTTTGAGTATATTCCAACTTTATGAAAGCAGAATAATATTATGGTAGAATAGTGTCTTAGTCATCTAGTGCTGCTACAATAGAAATACCACAAGTGGATGGCTTTAACAAAGAGAAATTTATTTTCTTACAGTCTAGTAGGCTAGAAGTCTAAATTCAGGGTGTCAGCTCTAGAGGAAGGCTTTCTCTCTCCGCCGGTTCTGGAGAAAGGTTCTTGTCAGCCATTTTCTCTTGGTCTGGGAGCATCTCAGCACAGGAACCTCAGGTCCAAAGGACGTGCTCTGCTCTTGGAGCTGCTTTCCTGGTGGTACGAGGTCCCCAACTCTCTGCTAGCTTCCTTTTCCTTTTATCTCTTCACAGATAAAAAGTGGTGCAGGCCACACCCCAGGGAAACCCCTTTTACATTGGATCAGGGATGTGACCTGGTAAGGGTGTTACAATCCCGTGCTAATCCTCTTTAACATAAAATTACAATCACAAAATGGAGGACAACCTCAGAATACTGGGAATCATGGCCTAACCAAGTTAATACACATATTTTTTGGGGGACATAATTCAATCCATGACAAACAGTATTAAATGATGTTAATGGTACTAGAATATAGGAAATATAATATAAATTTTTATCTCATTTCTAAGTGCTGCGTAATCTTTATATACTTCTGTCATTGAAACTTCTTCAGAAAAACTCACATGTAAACTTAGACTTTCTCATCTGTAACCCTTCATAAGAATCCACAAGACATTACAATATAAGATGTAAATTCAGCTTATTTTATTTACCTTTTGTGTTACTTGGATTAAAACCTTTAAAGATTTGATACATGAAATACATATGCAATATGAGATGAATATATATTCTCATAAAATAGTATCTCAGAGGTAAAATTTCCTGGAAAACATACAGAGAAACACAGCAAAAATGGGCTTCATGTGGCCCATCTAGTATCCTTACATGCTCTGTGATGTCATTTTAACTACAAAACAAAACAAATCCTAAGAATATTAAAGCTGGCAAATAATTATTCCACTTAGTCCCTCAGCTGAGTAACTCAAGGCTCCCGTTTTGCTATCGGCAGACTATGGTTGCATAAGACTCTGCTGACAGAACTGGTACCTCTGCAATGTGGAATCAGGTAAAGAGCTAAAGAGACACAGATTTAATATATACAACAGGATTTCCCACTTGCCCTAACTCTTCCGTTAAAACAAAAAATTTCTGTTCTAGCCAGTCTGGGAGTGGAGAAGAGAAGCAATTTCTTGATAACCTCTCACCATGTGGCAAAATGCCTTCATCCACTTAAACCCTCCAACCCTCCCTGGCTCCCCCACTCTTTTTGTCTCCTCTGAATCCACAGGTCTCTTCCTGGTAGTTACTTTTTTTTCCCCCCTTGTCTTGGCTGAACTAAGAAATCCCTCAAATACTTCAACCGGCACCACCACTTATTAGATATGTTCAAAGCCACAGCATCATGCTTTTTTTTTTTAACATTATGGGTTTTCTTTTTTAGAAAAAGAAACCTTTCAATGATTAAAAAAAAATTAATATGAGTTTAAATGCAGATTCTGTATTTAATGATTTTCAAAAAATGTATATAAAATCCTGCCAATAAGCATTTTCAGTTTTTCCTAGATTGGCCCTTCTGCAGGAAAAGGTTGTTCATCACTGTTGTAGGATGTAACACCAACCTTTCATCAAAGGCAGGGCTGATCCTAGACTGCATGAGTAGTTTCTTCTGAGATGGGTTTCCTCTATAGTATTTCTTTTTGATTGCCCACAAACTTCTGTCATAAGCTAATGAGAATTTATTCCATAAAAAAAAACTCTGAAACTCAGAAGGGTCTCACCAAAGCCACTTGCATACTAGTTGAATTTAGAGTTTCTCTTCAATATCATATGTGCCCATAACAGGCCTTGACTCATTCTCACAAGTATTCATTGAGCAGTTATTATGTACCAGCCTTTGTTTGTTTATTTTCACACCATATTGTTACATGGTGTGTACAAACTGATGTGCTCCTTGCTCTGGTAAAGTTTATCAAGTAGGGGAAATAGACACTAATCAATAATTACACAAAATGAATTATAAAACTGAAATACATATGTATTCTGAAGAAAATCAGTGGAGTTCTACAGAAATACAACAAAGCATCCTCTTCTATATTTAGAGTTAGGGGTCATTGGGTAGGAAAGCTTCTGCTTTGAGCCTTTGCTCAAATATCAGGAAATATGAAATGTAAGTAGGAGTTAACCAGGGAAAGACGGTAAAGGAGAGTCTTTCAAAGGAAAGAGCACCTGTACAAAAGTCCCGTAGCCACAGTGAACAAAGTCAGAGAGGAGGATATGGGGAGGCAGGAGGGGAGGGAGGGATGGACCAGGCAAGTCCTGTGGACTGTGCGGTGGCTCTTGGACATCATCTAAGAAAAATGGGAAACCACTGAAGTTTTGGAGTATTTTTTGCATAGAGTGGGTTGAGTATGCAAGATAGATATGATCATAGTTATGTTATCATGCAAAGTGGAGAATTAGAGTGAGATTATTTGGTTATCAGAAATTTTTTTAGAGTTACTGTTTATGGGTAGAGCTTAAAATAAATCAAACAATTGCATTTTCCAATAGTTCAGAGTATTTCACGGTAAAATGTCAATATGTCATAAAGTACGACTCTACCAATAGGTAATTTTCAAATTCTATTTTTATTTTATATGGTTGGAGTAAATCAAGTAATGAATACCTGGCACTCCAACATTCTATGTGACAGCTTTAATTTATAAGTGTGGATTAAATAAGAAATACAACTTTCTATTTACCTGACTGTAGATATATATGTATATTGTTGTTAGGTGCCATCGAGTCAGCTCTGACTCACAGTGACCTTATACACAACAGAAGGAAATGTTGCCCAGTTGTGTGCCATCTTCATGATCATTGGTATGTATGAGTCCATCATGGTGGCTACTGTATCAATTCATCTTACTGAGGGCTCCCTCTCATTTTTCATGGCCCTCAACTTTACCAAAGATGGTGTCCTTTTCTAGTGACTGGTCTTTCCTGATGATGTGCCCAAAGTAAGTGAATTGAAGTCTCACCATCCTCGCTCCTAAGATGCATTATGGTTGTATTTCTTCTAAGACTGATTTGTTCTATGCAATATTTAAAGAAATTTATATGTTCCATTATTTGATACATAAGCATGAATATTGGTTCTGGCCTCATTACATATTTCAGTTGTTTCTTAGACTTTAACGAACGTAGTTTCTAACTCATACCTATATTTTCTTAGTAACTTAGCTCAAGCTGATTTTTAAAAAGGAGAAAAAGTTGAAATAAAATACTGTCACCAAAACAGTGGAAGGTTTTGTTCCCTGCTAATGTCCTAGCATTTTGATCATATTCCTGTGCATGCAGAACAATTGAGGACTGGGAGAACTAGGCATTTTCCGACTGGGGGATTACTTATGATTTAATTGAGGCCCTCCATGATACAATAATGCCTCAAGCTTCTTCCATCAGAAAGAACCTTAATTAATACATGGAAATGCACAATTTCATTTCATTTAAAAATTGATTAAAGAATTCTTGAGCTTTTATTCACAACCCAGTTTCACTGAGGGAATGTGTGCGTGTGTGTGTGCACGTGTGTGTGTGCACATGTGTGTACCTGTGCATGTGTGCATGTATGTGTGTGAATCTGAGTGCAATTCTGATGACTTTAGGGTGTCCTAAAATCATCAGAATTGCATTCATGGATTGTTAGTATTCTGAAAGTAAGAATAGTTTGTGTGGGTTTTATGTGGGGGAAGATATGTCATGTGTTTCATGAAGGATGTCTAGATTAGTATAGGAACCACAGAATTTTTTCTGTGTATTAAAGGAAACCTGTTCAGCATGTTTTGTACAAAAACCATTTTGTAATTGTACTTATGATTACTATATTTTTTGGGTTACACAGCCCCAGTGCCATCGAGTCGATTCCAACCCATAGTGCTAATTATTTTTCATAGATTGTTATCACATATCACACTAACCCAGACAGTTTCCAGAGATACGACTGTGATGGAACTCAGGTGGCACAAAAGCTATTTCCTACTCTCACTTCATGTATTTTTGCTGTCTAAAATTTTATTTGCTCAAATATCAGTAATATTGCCATTAAATTCTATTCTCCATGGGGCTTCAGTTCTTGGAAACAGAATATCTGCCCCAATCTTGCTCCCACTCCCCCAAGAGCCTTTTCTCTATCTTCTTATCCTAAAACTGACTATTCAACAGTCCTTCACTTGGGGGACATGAAAAATGGGAGAGAATAGTGATTTTTGGATTCCTGGACATGTTAAAATTATTTAGGGGATAAGCAGGCCCTTTGCTTTGGTTCTTTATTATTCCTGTGTGTCTGTTTGTTCAGTATTAAGCAGTAATGTTCTTACAGCAAACCAATAGTTTTTAAAATATGGCATGTTATATAGGGAAATATGTACATGAGAGGATTATTTTTATGCCTCCATTCTCACTGTGAGGCTGCTAACTAAAAGGTCTATAGTTTGAATTCACCAGCTACTCCTTGAAAATCCTATGGGGGCAGTTCTACTCCCCCATAGGGCCGTTATGAGTTCTACTCCCCCACAGGGTCATTATGAGTTGGAATTGGCTCAATGGCAATGGGTTTGTTTTTTTTTACTGTATTTGCACAGTGGTAATTTGGAAGAATAGTATATTCCTCTGAAAACAACAACAAAAACGTTAATTATCTCTTCCCCCAAAAGCTAACAAATAAGTATTCCTTTGCCTTAGTTTTTTAGTGATGCTATAACAGAAATACCACAAGTAGATAGCTTTAACAAACAAATTTATTCTCTCAGAGTCTCAGAGGCTAGAAGCCTGAATTAGGGCTCCAGCTCCCAGGGAATGCTTTCTTTCTCTGTTGGTTCTGGGGGAAGGTCCTTGTCTTCCCCTGGGCTAGCAGCTTCTCAGCACAGGGACCCTGGGTCTAAAGGATGTGTTCTGTTCCTGGTGTTTCTTCCTTGGTGGCATGACGTCCCTTCGCCTCTTTGCTCAATTCTGTATTTTATACCTCAGAAGAGATTAACTCAAGATGCAATCTAAACCTGCAGACTGAGTCCTGCCTTATCAACATAACTGCCTCTAATCCTTTCTCATTATCATACAGGTTAGGATTTACAACATATAGGTAATCATGTCAGATCACAAAATGCTGGATAACCATAAAATACTGGGAATCATGGCTAGCCAAGTTGACACATATTATGGGGGGACACAACAACATCCATAACATTTCACCCTTTGCCCCTCATCCCACCAAATTCATGTCCTTGCCACATGTAAAACACATTCACCCCAGTAAATCATTCCAAAAGTCTTAAATCAACTCCAAGTCCAAATTCCATCCTGGGGCAAAATTCCTCTTCATCTGTGAAATCTAAAACACAAGTTATCTGCTTCCAAAGTAAAATGGTGGAACAGGCATAATATAGACATTTCTACTACAAATGGAAGAAACTGGAGGGAAAGAAGGGATAACAGGCACCAAGCAAGTCAGCAGAACACATTACATTAGCTCAAAAGGCTTGAAAATAATCCTCTGTTCTTGGAGACCACTAAGGAAATGGCCCCACCCTCCAGACTCTGGGTGTTCGCTACACTCTCCAGATTCTGGACACAGGGCCCCTAGCCCTGAGCTTCATCTCCACCTTCCAGGCCCACCGTGGGCAACTCTGCTCCCTCATATTTGGGAAGCCCCATTCTCCTACTCTGTCTGAGTGGTGATCCACAGCACTAACAATTGCTCAGTCCACCCTCAGCCACCTCACCAAACCACTGTATGTTGAAGTCGACTCACACTTTCTGCTGCTGCCCCGCTCACCCAAACAAGGTGGTGAGAGCTACTGTGTCCATACACAAGCACCCAACAAGAGATGCCAGGCCTGCAGAGTCAAGATGGCGGAATAGACAGATGCTTCCAGCGAGCCCTCTTAACAACAAAGGTGTGAAAAAACAAGTGAAAAGAGTGTATTTGTGAAAAGCTAGGAGCCCTGAGCATCAAAGGCAAGCTTAGAAAATGAACACGGGGCAGAGGGAGGAAAAGACAGTTCAGAAGTGGAGAGAAGTTACTGAACCTGAATCGCAGGGAGCCCTCAGGCATCATTCCTACAGCAGCGGCAGCAGGCTGTACTAGCATTTGGCTGCAGTTTCCTCAGGAAGCAGCAGCCAGCTACACAGCATACTCACACCTACAGAACCAGAGAAGAACGGGGTCTTGGCAAAAGCTATGCACTTGCGTGTATTTTACTGTGCCCCCTGCACTCCCAAGCCGGCTTCAGGGGCTGAATTCCCTGGGCCTGAGATAAGCACTGTTGAGCACCTAGAGCCATCCTACCGGCCTTGAAGAAGAAAAAATTTGAAATTGGGGAAAAGATAATTTGGCAGCTCCACTAACTGTGGGAGCTCAGGACAGAAGCAGCTCCTGTCCAGACATAAATGGTCCATGGACTTTGAGCACCTTTCCCCTCTGCATGGACCTGTGTGGGCCTATTTCAGGAGAATAGGCCCTTCATGGCAGACTATAACCATTTCAGCTGTGCAGGCGGGAGGTGCGTGTTTGATGTTTGCATTGCTTTGCATATTAAACAGGGTCCTCACCTACCCACATCAGGGGACTAAGGACTGGTAGCTCCACTCAGGTCACCCAGCCACCCGCAACAGAGGTCCAAGGATAACTGGTACCTCCCAGTCCTTACAACCAAAAACTTTGGGTGCCCATGGTCCCTCTGCAGAACCCACACAGCTGCATGCTCTAAGGGACAGGGACGTGCTTTGCTCAGAGACACGCGGGGGTCGGTTCTCAGCTCCCTGCCTTGTTCAGAGCCTGACCCCCTGCTGCAATCACCACCAAGCACCACTGCCCCTCTCAGACTGTAGGACAGAGCCTATACCACACACTTGATGATCAGCTACCTGGACAAATGAGCTGAATTCATACAAGAAAAGTGAATGGACTCCTAGATTGATACACCTGATAATAGCCCTAGCCATCTGAGGACAGGACGTCACAGCTCCAAAAGAGAAAATAATCAAGCTAGCTCACTCAAGCAATGCACTTGGGCATATCAAAACAAAACAAAGCAAGAAGTTATGAAACAGTAAGCAAGCATAAAATAATATAATAACTTATAGATGCCTCAGAGATCAGAGTCAATATCAACTCATATATAGAAACAGAACATCATCACCTCAACAAGCTCTCAAAACAAAGAATCCAGGGACCTTCTAGATGAAAGTGCATTCCTGGAATTACCACAGGCAGAATACAGAAGATTAATATACAGAACCATTCAAGACATCAGGAAGGAAATGAGGCAATATGCAGATCAAGCCAAAGAATACACAAATAAAGCAACTGAAGAAATCAGAAAGATTATAGGCATAATATAATATAGGCATAACTATGGATCTTTTCCAGTCAGTTGGTCAGGAAGCTGTCTTCCATATTTCTTGGCATAGATGAGTGAACACCTCCAGCGATGCATCTGTTTGTTGAAACATCTCCATTGATATTCTATCAGTTCCTGGAGCCTTGTTTTTCATCAATGCCTTCAGAGCAGCTTAGACTTCCTCCTTCAGTACCATTGGTTCCTGATCATATGCTACCTTTTGAAATGGTTGAACATCGACTAATTCTTTTTGGTATAACGACTCTGTGTATTCCTTCCATCTTCTTTTGATGCTTCCTGCGTCGTTTAATCTTTTCCCGCATAGAATCCTTCACTATTGCAACTCGGGGCTTGAATTTTTTCTTCAGTTCTTTCAGCTTGAGAAACGCTGAGCGTTTTCTTCCTTTTTGGTTTTCCATCTCCAGCTCTTTGCACATGTCATTATAATACTTTACTTTGTCTTCTCAAGACGCCCTTTTAAATCTTCTGTTCAGTTCTTTTACTTCATCAGTTCTCGCTTTTGCAAGTTTCAGAGTCTCGAGTCTCCTCCAACATCCGTCTTGGTCTTTTCTTTGTCTCCTGTCTTTTCAATGACCTCTTGCATTCTTCATGTATGATGTCCTTGATGTCATTCCACAACTCATCTAGTCTTCGATCACTAGTGTTTAATGCCTCAAATCTGTTCTTCAGATGGTCTCTAAATTCAGGTGGAATATACTCAAGGTTATATTTTGGCTCTCGTGGACTTGCTCTGATTTTCTTCAGTTTCAGCTTGAACTTGCATATGAGCAATTGATGGTCTGTTCCACAGTCAGCCCCTGGTCTTGTTCTATAACTGATGATATTGAGCTTTTCCATCGTCTCTTTCCATAGATGTAGTCAATTTGATTTCTGTGTGTTCCATCTGGAGAGGTCCATGTGCACAGTCGCTATTTATGTTGGTGAAAGAAGGTATTTGCAGTGAAGAAGTTGTTGGTCTTGCAAAATTCTATCATTCGATCTCTGGCATTGTTTCTATCACCAAGGCCATATTTTCCAACTACTGATCCTTCTTCTTTGTTTCCAACTTTCACATTCCAATTGCCAGTAATTATCAATGCATCTGGATTGCATGTTCAATCAATTTCAGTCTGCACCAGCTGATAAAAATCTTCTATTTCTTCATCGGTGCATAAATTTGATTAACAGTCGTATTAACTGGTCTTCCTTGTAGGTGTATGGATATTATCCTATCGCTGACAGCATTGTACTTCAGGATAGATCTTGAAACGTTCTTTTTGATGATGAAAGCAACACCATTCCTCTTCAAGTTGTCATTCCCAGCATAGTAGACTATATGATTGTCCAATTCAAAATGGCCAATACCAGTCCATTTCAGCTCACTAATGCCTACGATATCGATCTTTATGTGTTCCATTTCATTTTTGTTGATTTCCAGTTTTCCTAGATTCATACTTCGTACATTCCAGGTTCCGACTAATAATGGATGTTTGCAGCTGTTTCTTGTCATTTTGAGTCATGCGACATCACCAAATGAAGGTCCCAAAAGCTTTACTCCATCCATATCATTAAGGTCGACTCTACTTTGAGGAGGCAGCTCTTCCCCAGTCATCTTTTGAGTGCCTTCCAACCTGGGGGGCTCATCTTCCAGCACTATATCAGACAATGTCCCGCTGCTATTCATAAGGTTTTCACTGGCTAATGCTTTTCAGAAGTAGACTGCCGGGTCCTTCTTCCTAGTCTGTCTTAGTCTGGAAGCTCAGCTGAAACCTGTCCTCCATGGGTGACCCTGCTGGTATCTGAATACTGGTGGCATAGCTTCCAGGATCACAGCAATACGCAAGCCCCCACATTAAGACAAACTGACAGACACGTGGGGGTGAGGGAGGGATGGAGAGGGGAAATTATTAACTAGATAGTAAAACCGAAAAAAAACAAAAACAAAATCTTTTGCCATCAAGTCATTTCTGACTCATAGTGACCCTATAGGACAGAGTAGAACTGCCCACAGGGCTTCCAAGGAGCAGCTGCTGGATTCGAACTGTCAACCTTTTGGTTGGCAGCTGAGCTCTTAACCACTGCAGCACCAGGGCTCCATCAATTAAATACTAGATGTGTTAACTCTGGCAAAGGGAAAGACAACTCACGATACAGGGAAAGTCAGCCCAGTTTGTTCAAGGGAAAGTCACAGAAGCTTCCTAGACACATCCAAACATCTTGAGAGATCGAGTTGCTGGCGCTGAGGGGTGGGGACCAAGGTCTTGGGGGACGTCTAGGTCAACTGGCCTATTACAGTTCATGAAGAAAATGTTTTATGTCTTACTTTGGTGAGAAGCTTGCGAGCGACCATCTAAGATATATCAATTGGCCCCATCTCATCCAGAGCAAAGAAGAATGAAGAAAACCAAAGGCAACAAGGAAAATATCAGTCCAAAGGACTAATGGACCACATGAACCACAGTCTCCACCAGCCTGAGCCCAGAAGAACTGGGTGCCTGGCTACCATCACAAACTACTCTGACAGCAATCACAATAGAGGGTCCTGAACAGAGCCAGAGAAAAATGTAGGACAAAATTCAAATTCACAGAAAAAAAGACCAGACTTACTGGTATGACAGAGAGTGAATTAACCCCTGAAACTATTGCTCTGAAATAATCCCTAAACTTTAAATTAAAAAAATCTTCTGAACTTTTCTTAAATCCAAACAATAGTTTAGCTTAACTAGTAAAAAAAAAAAAAAAAAAGGCGTGCCTTGAGCATTATGCTCTTTTAAGAACTATCTATATGGGATCAAATTAACAATAGCAACACAAAAGATTATACAGGAACCTTAGGAGGCAGTGAGTTTATGTTAATGGGGGAGGAACAACTCAGAAAAGGAGGGAGATTATAGCTGCACGACTCAAAGAGTGTTATTAATGTCACCAAATTGTGTATGTACAAACTGCTAAAAAAAAGAATGTTGACAGGTTGAGATAAATGTAACTAACATCACTGAAGAATTTGTGTGGAAATTGTCATAATGGGGACCTAACTTGATATGCAAACTTTCACTAAAAACTCAATAGAAAAAAAAAATAGTTTAAACGTGTCTAACATTTTTAAATAATATTAAGAAAACATTAATTACCAGATAGTAGATAAGAACTACTTTAGGTGAAGGGAAAGACAACATACAATACAGGCGAGGTCAGCACAATTGGACTAAACCAAAAACAAAGAAGTTTCCTGAATAAACTGAATGCTTCAAAGGCCAGTGTAGCAGGGGCAGGGGTTTGGGGACCATGGTTTCAGGGGACATCTAAGTCAATTGGCATAATAAATTCTATTAAGAAAACATTCTGCACCCCACTTTGAAGAGTGATATCTGGGGTCTTAAACACTAGCAAGTGGCCATGTAAGATGCATCAATGAGTCTCAAACCACCTGGATCAAAGAAGAATGACGAACACCAAGGACACAAGCTAATTACGAGCCCAAGAGACAGAAAGGGCCACGTGAACCAGAGACTACATCATCCTGAGACCAGAAGAACTAGATGGTGCCTGGCTACAACCGATGACTGCCCTGACAGGGAACACAACAGAGAACCCCTCAGGGAGCAGGAGAGCAGTGGGATGCTGATCCCAAATTCTCACAAAAAGACCAGGCTTAATGGTCTGACTGAGGCTAGAAGGACCCCGGTGGTTATGGCCCCCAGACCTTCTGTTGGCCCAGGACAGGAACCATTCCCAAAGCCAAATCTTCAGACATGGATTGGACTGGACGATGGGTTGGAGAGGGATGCTGGTGAGGAGCTTCTTGGATCAGGTGGACACTTGAGACTATGTTGGCATCTCCTGCCTGGAGGGGAGATGAGAGGGTAAAGGGGGTTAGAAACTGGCAAAATGGATATGAAAAGAGAGAGTGGAGGGAGGGAGTGGGCTGCATCATTAGGGGGAGAGTAATTGGGAGTATTTTTTTTTTTAGCAAGGTGTATATAAGTTTTTGTGTGACAGACTGACTTGATTTGTAAACTTTCACTTAAAGCACAATAAAAATTATTTTAAAAAAGAAAACAATTACATCATTTGCTATTTTTATTAACTAGTCAACATTTCTTGTAAAGCAGATAATCCTTATTTTTATATCAAATTCCCTAATATTAAAAATTTTTTTTTGACATTTTAGGAGATTGATAAATCTTAAGCATATTATCTGAATATCACGGTTCTCAATAATATTCATAAAAAGTAATTATATCACAGTTTGCCCAATTTCTTTCAATTCTAATGCATAAGAGTGGGTTGTCAATTAAACTCCTCACTTTATTGTAATATTAGTAAAATTATCCTGACAGTTACAACTTTTCCATTGATTTTGCCAAATATGGCACACTGGGTTTTGGTTGCTGTTCAGCTTCAATGTGATCTTCACATCCCAGATGCTGAATGAATTAATAATATCTGCATATATCGATTTTGGAAACCCTGGTTGTGTAGTGGTTAAGTGCTACAGCTGTCCACCAAAGGGTCGGCAGTTCAAATCCGCCAGGCGCTCCTTAGAAACTCTATGGGGCAGTTCTACTCTGCCCTATAGGGTCGCTATGAGTCGGAATCAACTCGACGGCACTGGGTTGTTGTTTTTGTTGTATGTCGATTTTAAGATTTTTTTTAAATTTGTAAATCCTGCCAACTTATCAAGGTACCAATTAATCATATATAATGTTAACCAGAAACCTTGGTGGCATAGTGGTTAAGAGCTATGGCTGCTAATTAAAAGGTCAGCAGTTCGAATCCACCAGGCATTCCTTGGAACCTCTATGGCAGGCAGTTCTACTCTGTCCTATAGGGTTGCTATGAGTCAGAATTGACTCCATGGCAATTAGTACAATGTTAACCAACCTAGCTGCCCTAGCCATTCATTCATTTATCTACGCAACAAGTGTTTATTGAGAAACAGGCACTGTTCTTGGTGCTTGAAATACATCCATGAACAAAGCAAACAAAGTTCCTGCCTTCATGCCCTCATGAAGAAAACCAAACAGTAAAACAAAGCCCAAGGTATATAAATGACTTCTTCAAAAGTATGTAACTAGTATGGAGCAATACTACTCTACACACTTGGGGTTACAATGAGTCAGAACAGAACCGTTGAGTTGACTGCAACAAGAACAGGTGTATTTAATATTTACATCTGCCTTCAAATGATCACATTACTAGTTAATGGAAGAGCTGGCCTTAAAATCTATGTCTTCTCCTGCCCAGGCTAGAGATATTTAGACAATTTCATACTGATCCTCCCTCTCTCTGCCCCTCCTTACCTGTGAGTTGGCTTGTAAAGATTCCTAAATAGTAATTTATCAAATGTCGACATCAGACTCTTACGTTCTGATAAAAACAATACAATTTTTAGCATTTGCAGGGACACATTTCCCATCTGATATCTTTCTATGAAGGAGGCTGCATCTGTCTGACATTCTCAACTATAAAGTAAGAAATGGCCACCTCTTATACTTATGAGTCTGACAGTGTTGAGTAGAGGGAATTAGTATGAAATACTCCATTACTCATTACTTCTGATAAGGAATTCTGAGCAAATTTTTATGCTATTATTACTAACTCCATCTTCCGTATTCCCCCACCATAAGCCCATTTTCCTTTCTCTTCATGACCTTAATGGAAATATAATTTTTTCCTTAATCCTAAAATTGTCTTTGGTTACACCTTGAGATATCCTACAAATATAGATTAATTATTCCTGCTAATTTTGGACTAAACTATCAGTCTAATTTCATTCTAGTTTCATCTTTCATCATTTGAAATTCCAACACACATATTTTATGTCAATGACCTGAAGGCAATTGTTTTTTAAATATGTAAAAGTTGAAGAAATGTTATAATCTTACAGTTGTGATTTGTTTTCAAATTTCTTTAAAATGTGGATCTTTCTTTTTAAGGTAACACTGGGGGCATAATGGTTAAGAGCTACTACGGCTGCTAACCAAGAGGTCGGTAGTTTGAATCCACCAAGCCCTTCTTGGAAACTCTATGAGGCAGTTCTGCTCTGTCCGATATGGCCTCTATGAGTCAGAATCGACTCGATGGCAATGGGTTTGGATTTTTTTTCTTTGTTAAGCATGT
Organism: Loxodonta africana; assembly: GCF_030014295.1. Lineage (NCBI taxonomy): Eukaryota > Metazoa > Chordata > Mammalia > Proboscidea > Elephantidae > Loxodonta > Loxodonta africana. The sequence goes on along the minus strand of NC_087352.1, from coordinate 94,093,794 downwards.
AGATACTGGTTATATTTACCATAATTAGCTTTCATTATTATGCACCAGTAATCATTTTCTGTTTTCCGTATCAATAAAAGTGAAGAGAATATAGCTATTTTTCTGCAAGGTAAGTATTCAGGTTTTCTCTGGAAACACAAAGTTGAGCTCACTTCTTATTTCTTTCAGGCTTATACACACACATACAAAAGCATGTGTATGAGCTCGAGTGCACGTGTATACACATGCTACACACACATATACATATATATGTATATGTGTGTATATATATATATAAAACCATTGCCATTGAGCCAGTTCTCACTCATAGCAACCCAATAGGTCAGAGTAGAACTGCCCCATAGGGTTTCCAAGGAGATGGATTCAAACAGCTAACCTTTTGGTTAGCAGTCATAGCTCTTAATCACTGTGCCACCAGGGCTCCATTATATATATATATATGTATGATATTATATATTAAATAATATATAATATATTACATTAATATATAATAATATATGTATTATATTAAATTATATATATATAGTGCATCTTAGAAAACAACATTTTCTCTAAGTGAAACACCTGTAATACAAGAAGGGTCATCTATTTAAAGAACTCTCTCAAAATCACTCCACTTTGTCAAGAGTACTCTTATCACTAAGAAAAGTCTAATTGTTATAAATGTCTATGTTAACATTTTCATCAAAAAAAGGGGGGAAGGAGACATTTTCTCATGGTGAGACAAAACGATCTGTGATTAGAGTTGGTACAGATGAGGTACCTGATGACAGCATACACTCTAATAGATTAATTCCCGTAAGAATGAAGATGGTATATACAAAGCCATAAATTAATCTTAAATAAACTCATCAATTTATATCAAGATCCAAGGAAAGTAATAATTCTGTTGTATATTCAGCATTGACAGCATTAAGCAAATAATAAAATGCTTTAGACCTGAAAGGATGGGTCTGACATGAAAGCATTAACGATCGTTACCTATATTTGTTAACAAAGCCTTGCTACGTGTATGCACTTAAGAAACAGAAGCAAGGTTTTCTGTGGGGATCCCGTACTGGGGGCTAGCACTGAGAGAAAGGCGTGCTTCTCCAGGCATGCCACGGCAGCCTGCCTTTGACTTAATGTTACATTTTACTGAATACAGGTATGATCATAGCAAATAATTACAGGAAATACATCATAAATTTGGGGATACCATGATAAACTGTCTTGACTGTTTTTCTTCAGTCACGCCATTTAACAATACTTAGATTCAAGGATAGCAATTGATTTTTTAACAGTGCCAACTTTAACCATACGGGATTGGAAAACTTGTCTTGACATCAGGTCATGTGAAAAAGACCTATGACAAAATGAATAAGACAACCTATAGGAGATGTGACAGCAAGCTCCATACCAGGCCATTGTATGCCTGGTTGTCAAAAGAAGCTGGCAAAATATCAGGCGACAGTAACAAAGTAGTGAACAGAGTGAAGAAAGCTGTAACGTCCTCTGATTAGAACAGACCGCCTCTGATGTGTAATACTGATTTCTGTGAGGCCCTTTTCAAGAGGAACGCTGTTGAGTTAAAGTGTTATCAGGATGAAGTAAACATTTTCGAAGCCTTTTAATATGAGTGATAAAGAAAGCGAGGATATAGCATGGGAGGATTCAGGAAATATTTGTGTCCTTAAATTTTTTAGAGATATTTTGTAGCAGAAGGATTAGAGTGATTTTTGGCTTCCTGAACCAGTATTAACAGCTATATAGACTAGCTGCTACCAGTGGGTAAAGGGTCCTTCAAAAACAAATATACAAATAAAAATAACTGCCAGGTATTTCCAACTCCAGTGAAAATAATTTCATTATGTTTCACTCTACATACCCTTTTCTCCAAGAAAACTTGTGTGCCAACTTTAAAAGGGCAGAGTATGAAAGCCTTCCTCATCAGTTTTAAAAAGATCAAACAATTGGGGTGTAAGATCTTTGGAAACTACTGAACATGACAATGATGACATAATTAGTTCACAGATGTTGGCCACCAGAAGTCATCCAGGAGCCTGGACAAAGTTTTATTCAATGATGTTAGCATGTAAATAGAAATGTACTCTTTCTAATAATATTGTTTATAAATTTAATTTCAAATAGAATATAGTCATACCCAAACCACGGAATTAATACGTTTTAGTATGATCCAGGAAATCTGGGACCTGATGTCTTGACAGCGCAAGAGAATTAAATAAAGGACAAGGGCTTGAATGTGGGAACACAGACCAAGGATACTGTCACCATAGGAAACCCTAAGGGATTCAATTCAGTATCACTGGCCAGAGGTAATTTCTGATTAAAGGTTAAGTGTAGGGAGAACCCCTTCAGTAGCAGACATACGAATGTCAGCTCTACCTAGAACTAATAGGTCCAGTAAATACTAGCAGAATGTGGGTGGAGTGGGGTGGGAAGGGGAAGATACAACAGGAAACAGAAAATAATACTGAGAAGGGAAATCATCCTCCAAATGACCCTCAAATTCAGTTCTGGTCCATGATTGACATCTGCAGGGCAGACCCGGCTTATCCTAAGTATTAATTCATCATACATGAACTTGCACAGGATAACTGCTCTAGATCCTCAGGATTTGCTTCTGTTTTTTTTGAAATTTTGTAGGTAGGTCTGGCACTGTAAAACATTTTCACGTCTTCCATGGCTCTTGAGGAAAAAAAGGCAGAGAGCGACACATGAAGGATTTAGTTTTAGGCTCATTTAAATCCAGAATGTATTAGAAGACAGCTTAAAATTGATTAACTTGCTGTTTGGGTCACAACCTGCCTGGACCTAGCTGAGTAAGAAATTTTTAGGCAAGAATTTTGGTCTTTGGTGTTTGTTTGGATTGAATCATGTCCCCCAAAAAGATATGTTGAAGTCCTAACCCCTTCAGCAGTCAATATGACCTTACTGGGGAAATAAGCCTCTCCTTTACAAATATTTTCAGTTAAAGTAAAGAACTCCTACTAGAGTAGGGCGGGTACTAAAGGATCCTTTCTCAGTGATCTTTTATAAAAGAGAAGGACAGACACGGAACAGAGTCACACATAGAGAAAGACTCCATATGAGTGTTTGCCTACAAGCCAAGAAACATCGAGAAGCTGAAAGACACAAGGAAGGGCCTTCCCCTAAAGTGGACAAACAGAGAGGGCATAGCCCTATTGATACCCTAAATTCAGACTTCCAGCCTCCAGGAATTCAAGAAAATAAATTTCTTTTTCTAGTATTCTGTTGTGACAGCCCAAGGAAACTGAGACAGTGTTACTGGAATTTAAATGGTGCAGAAAGTTTTATTTTTAACTTAAATTTATTTGGGAGGGGAATTAATGAGAGGGAGGCCCATCTTTTGACTGGGGAGCTTTATGTAGCTGATGGATATTTTAGAGTATGTGCTTTCACGTGGTGCCCATTGTATAACTTTTCATGTTCCAGCTCTACTGCATGAAGTATTGGGTAAAATGTGAGAAAGAAAACAGAATACCAGGGAAATTTTCAGTATACGATAAAAAGTGTTCTTGGAGATGAGTTAAATATTGCCCTGTTCTGACTCATTTCAGAGCCTTCTGAGGGCAAGTTGCTCACTCTACAAGGAACAGTGAGCACTGGCTAAATGACGGTTTCCCTGATGTGCCATTGTTCTCTTCCTTGAGGGTTGCCGTGGCCACATTCTTGGGTATAAATTTCTATAATAACAAATAATGAGAAAGAAACCCAGGATCTTTCCCCAATTTTCCTTGCCCCTCCTCTTCAGAGCTTCACAGACATAAAGCACGGACAGGAAGAATGACCTAAGCTTAGGATGATGGTCAGCCCAAGAGACAGTCAAATGAAGGAATGGGACAGGCCTTCACAGTTGTATCTATAACAATTCTATTATTGAAATATGGCAAGTCTAAAGAGAAGTAAAATCTAACTGGCAGCTATGCAAAGAGCTGTTGTATTAGTCCCCATAATTTTTAATAGTTTTAAAGGATGGGGAGAAAATGATCACTGCTTTGTTGGGTATATGAGTTGAACTGTCCAACAACAGGACAGCTCTGATGAAACAACAACTTCCGGCCAGGGTGACCAATTCTGTCCCCAGGTATGCAGCGATAATCAGGAACATATAGGAAAAGTACCTGACCAAATGGAAAAGTTTGGGGGACCAGAGAACAGCATCAAAACCATAAATCTAGCAGTCTTCTAATTTATGAAGAAGGCCAGGAGTTGTCTGAAACCAGAAAAGTGAAACATGATGAAAAGTTCTACTGAAAATATGGTCAAAACCACAGATTGTTCCATAAATTTCAAGGCTGTGTTGGTTCTGCCCAATCTCAATGTGAATGCTCTGGTGGCCAAAGGTGATTTTACTTTTTTAAAAAGTCCTTTACTTAATAAGCTACAAGAATCCATAGAGAGACAGCATTCAGAAATCCAAAAGATTAACAGTAAAATTACAGAATTAGACAACTCAACAGGAAGTCAGAGGAGCAGAATCGAGCAATTGGAATACAGAGCGGGGGAGGTAGAGGATAAAGCAATTGACACCAAAATAGTCAAGAAAAATCAGATAAAAGAATTAAAACAAATGAAGAAACCCTAAGAATCATGTGGGACTCTATCAAGAAGAATAACTTGTGTGATTGGAGTTCCAGAACAAGGAGGGATTACAGAAAACACAGAGAGAATAGTTGAAGATCTGCTGGCAGAAAACTTTCCTGACATCATGAAGGACGAAAGGATATCTATCCAAGATGCTCATCGAACCGCATATAAGACTGATCTAAAAAGAAAATCACCAAGACATATTATCATCAAACTTGCCAAAACCAAAGATAAAGAGAAAATTTTAAAAGCAGCCAGGGATAAAAGAAAGGTCTCCTACAAAGGAGAATCAATAAGAACAAGTTCAGACTACTCAGCAGAAACCATGCTGTCAAGAAGGCAATGGGATGACATATATAGAACACTGAAGGAGAAAAACTGCTGGCCAAGGATCATATATCCAGCAAAACTCTCTCTCAAATATGAAGGTGAAATTAAAACATTTATAGACAAACACAAGCTTAAAGAATTTGCAAAAACCAAACCAAAGCTACAAGAAACACTACAGGAAATTGTTTGGTCAGAAAATCAGTAACATCAGACAACAACACAACACAAGGTCACAGAACAGAAAATCCTGATATCAACTCAAATAGGGAAATCACAAAAACAAATTAAGATTAATTTTAAAAAGAAAAAAAAATGCTCAAAACAGGGAATCATTGAAGTAATTATGTAAAAGATCACAATAATCAAAAAGAGGGACTAAATACAGGAGGCATAGAACTACCATAGAGAAGGAAAACAAGGCGATATAGGACGATACAAGTTAGGTTTTTACTTAGAAAAATAGGGGTAAATATTAAGGTAACCACAAAGAGGTATAACAATTCCATAACTCAAAATAAAAACCAAGAAAAACATAACGACTCAGCAAACATAAATTCGACTGCTATGAAAATGAGGAACACACAATTTACAAAGAAAAATGTCTCAGCACAAAAAAGTAAGTGCAAAAATGAAATTGTCAACAACACACATAAAAAGGCATCAAAATGACAGCACTAAACACATACTTATCTATAATTACACTGAATGTAAATGGACTAAATGCACCAATAAAGAGACAGAGAGTCTCAGACTGGATAAAGAAACACGATCCGTCTATATGCTGCCTACAAGAGACACACGTTAGACTTAGAGACACAAACAAACTAAAACTCAAAGGATGGAAAAAACTATATAAAGCAAAGAACAATCAAAAAAGAGCAGGAGTGGCAATATTAATTTCTGAAAAAATAGAATTCAAAGTTAAATCCACAACAAAGGATAAAGAAGGACACTACATAAAGATTAAAGGGACAATTGATCAGGAAGACATAACCATATTAAATATTTATGCACCTAATGACAGGGCTGCGAGATACATAAAACAAGCTTTAACAGAACTGAAAAGTGAGATAGACACCTCCACAATTATAGTAGGAGACTTCAACACACCACTTTCAGAGAAGGATAGGACGTCCAGTAAGAACCTCAATAGAGACACGGAAGACCTAATTGCTACAATCAACCAACGTGACCTCATAGACCTATCAGAACACTCCAACCAACAGCTGAAAAGTATACTTTTTTTTCTAGTGCACATGGAACATTCTCTAGAACAGATCACATATTAGGTCATAAAACAAACTTCTGCAGAATCCAAAACATCGAAATATTACAAAGCATCTTCTCAGACCACAAGGCCATAAAAGTGGAAATCAATAACAGAAAAATCAGGGAAAAGAAATCAAATACTTGGAAACTGAACAATACCCTGCTCAGAAAAGACTGGGTTATAGAAGGCATTAAGGAGGCAATAAAGAAATTCATAGAATGCAATGAGAATGAAAACACTTCCTAACAAAACCTCTGGGACACAGCAAAAGCAGTGCTCAGAGGTCAATTTATATCGATAAATGCACACATACAAAAAGAAGAAAGAGCCAAAATCAGAGAACTGTCCCTACAACTTGAACAAATAGAAAGTGAGCAACAAAAGAATCCATCAGGCACCAGAAGAAAACAAGTAATAAAAATTAGAGCTGAACTAAATGAAACAGAGAACAGAAAAACAATTGAATTAGCAAAGCCAAAAGCTGGTTCTTTGAAAAAATTAACAAAATTGATAAACCATTGGCCAGACTGACTAAAGAAATACAGCCAAGGAAACAAATAACCCAAATAAGAAACAAGATGGGCCATATCACAACAGACCCAACTGAAATTAAAAGAATCATATCAGATTATTATGAAAAATTATACTCTAATTTACAAACGTAGAAGACATGGATAAATTCCTAGAAAAACACTACCTACCTAAACTAACACAATCAGAAGTAGAACAACTAAATAGACCCATAACAAAAAAAGAGATTGAAACGGTAATCAAAAAACTCCCAACAAAAAAAGGCCCTGGCCCGGATGGCTTCACTGCAGAGTTCTATCAAACTTTCAGAGAAGAGTTAACACCACTACTACTAAAGGTATTTCAAAGCGTAGAAAATGATGGAATACTACCTAACTCATTCTGTGAAGCCACCATATCCCTGATACCAAAACCAGGTAAAGACATCACAAAAAAAAATTACAGGCCTATATCCCTCATGAACATAGATGCAAAAATCCTCAACAAAATTCTAGCCAATAGAATTCAACAACATATCAAAAAAATAATCCACCACAACCAAGTGGGATTTATACCAGGTAGGCAAGGCTGGTTTAATATTAGAAAAACAATGTAACCCACCATATAAATAAAACAAAAGACAAAAACCACATGATCTTATCAATTGATGCAGAAAAGGCATTTGACAAAGTCCAATACCCATTCATGATAAAAACTCTCAGCAAAATAGGAATTGAAGGAAAATTCCTCAACATAATAAAGGGCATCTATACAAAGCCAACAGCCAACATCATTCTAAATGGAGAGAGCCTGAAAGCATTTCCCTTGAGAACGGGATCCAGACAAGCATGCCCTTTATCACCGCTCTTATTCAACATTGTGCTAGAGGTCCTAGCCAGAGCAATTAGGCTAGACAAAGAAATAAAGGGCCTCCGGATTGGCAAGGAAGAAGTAAAATTATCTCTGTTTGCAGATGACAAGATCTTATACACAGAAAACCCTACGAAATCCTCCAGAAAACTACTGAAACTAATAGAAGAGTTTGGCAGAGTCTCAGCTTACAAGATAAACACACAAAAGTCACTTGGATTCCTCTACATCAACAAAAAGAACATCGAAGAGGAAGTCACCAAATCAATACCATTCGCAGTAGCCCCCAAAAGATAAAATACTTAGGAATAAATCTTACCAAAGATGTAAAAGACCTATACAAAGAAAACTACAAAGTACTACTGCAAGAAACTAAAAGGGACCTACATAAGTGGAAAAACATACCTTGCTCATGGATAGGAAGACTTAACATAGTAAAAATGTCTATGCTACCAAAAGTCATCTATACATACAATGCACTTCCGATCCAAATTCCAATGTCATTTTTTAATGTGATGGAGAAACACATCACCAACTTCATATGGAAGGGAAAGAAGCCTCGGACAAGTAAAGCATTACTGAAAGAGAAGAAGAAAGTGGGAGGCCTCACTCTACCTGATTTTAGAACCTATTATACAGCCACAGTAGTCAAAACAGCCTGGTATTGGCACAACAACAGGCACATAGACCAAAGGAACAGAGTTGAGAACCCAGATATAAATCCATGCACATATGAGCAGCTGATATTTGACAAAGGCCCAGTGTCAGTTAATTGGGGAAAAGATAGTCTTCTTAACAAATGGTGCTGGCATAACTGGATATCCATTTGCAAAAAAATGAAACAGGACCCATACCTCACGCCATGCACAAAAACTAACTCCAAGTGGATCAAAGACCTAAACATAAAGACTAAAATGATAAAGATCATGGAAGAAAAATAAGGACAACGTTAGGAGCCCTAATACAAGGCATAAACAGAATACAAAACATTACTAAAAATGACGAAGAGAAACCAGATAACTGGGAGATCCTAAAAATCAAACACCTATGCTCATCTAAAAACTTCACCAAAAGAGTAAAAAGACCACCTACAGACTGGGAAGAAATTTTCAGCTATGACATCTCCGACCAGCGCCTGATCTTTAAAATCTATATGGTTTTGTTAAAATTCAACCACAAAAAGACAAACAACCCAATCAAAAAGTGGGCAAAGGATATGAACACGCACTTCACTAAAGAAGATATTCAGGTGGCTAACAGACACATGAGAAAATGCTCTCGATCATTAGCCATTAGAGAAATGCAAATTAAAACTACGATGAGATTCCATCTCACTCCAACAAGGCTGGCATTAATCCAAAAAACACAAAATAATAAATGTTGGAGGGGCTGCGGAGAGGTTGGAACTCTTATACACTGCTGGTGGGAATGTCAAATGGTACAACCACTTTGGAAATCTATCTGGCGTTTTCTTAAAAAGTTAGAAATAGAACTACCATACAACCCAGAAATCCCACTCCTCGGAATATACCCTAGACAAATAAGAGCCTTTACACAAACAGATATATGCACACCCATGTTTATTGCAGCACTGTTTACAATAGCAAAAAGCTGGAGGTAACCAAGGTGTCCATCAATAGGTGAATGGTTAAATAAATTATGGTACATTCACACAGTGGAACACTACACATCAATAAAGAACAGTGATGAATCTGTGAAACATTTCATAACATGGAGGAACCTGGAAGGTATTATGCTGAGTGAAATCAGTCAGATGCAAAATGGCAAATACTGTATAAGGCCACTATTATAAGTTCTTGAGAAATAGTATAAACTGAGAAGAACACATTCTTTTGTGGTTACAAGAGGGGGGAGGAAGGGAGGGTGGGAGAGCGTTAGTTACTGATTAGTTAGTAGATAAGAACTACTTTAGGTGAAGGGAAGGACAACACTCAATACAGGGGAGGTCAGCTCAACTGGACTGGACCAAAAGCAATTTCCAGGATAAACTGAATGCTTCAAAGGTCAGCGGAGCAAGGGCGGGGGGTTGGGGACTATGGCTTCAGGGGACATCTAAGTCAATTGGCATAATAAACTCTATTATGAAAACTTTCTGCATCCCACTTTGAACTGTGGCGTCTGGGGTCTTAAATGCTAACAAGCGGCCATCTAAGATGCATCGATTGGTCTCAACCCACCTGAATCAAAGAATGAAGAAAACCAAGGTCACACAATAACTATGAGCCCGAGACAGAAAGGGCCACATGAACTAGAGACTTACATCATCCTGAGACCAGAAGAACTATATGGTGCCCAGCCACAACCGATGACTGCCCTGACAGGCAGCACAACAGAGAACTCCTGAGGGAGTAGGAGAATAGTGGGATGCAGACCTCAAATTCTCATAAAAAGACCAGACTTAATGGTCTGACTGAGACTAGAAGAATCCCAACGGTCATGGTCCCCAAACCTTCTGTTGGCCCAGGACAGGAACCATTCCAGAAGACTACTCATCAGACATGGAAGGGACTGGACTATGGGTTGGAGAGAGATGCTGATGAAGATTGAGCTACTTGTATCAGGCATCTCCTGTCTGGAGGGGAGATGGGAGTGTAGAGAGGGTTAGAAACTGGCAAAACGGTCATGAAAGGAGAGACTGGAAGAAGGGAGTGGGCTGACCCATTAGTGGAAGAGTAAATGGGAGTAAGTAGTAAGGTGTATATAAGCTTATATGTGACAGACTGACTTGATTTGTAAAGTTTCACTTAAAGCACAATAAAAATTATTTTTAAAAAATTACAATCACAAAATGGAGAACAACCACACAATACTGGGAATCATGGCCTAATCAAGTTGATACACACACTTTTGAGGGGACATAATTCAATCCACAGCATACTGAAAGATGACTAGTTTATGTTTTGAAGAGCAGTAGCTTTGGGTTATCCTTCGTTCCTGCCAAGAAGTCCAAGATAGTGCTGAAGTTTACTGCTGAGACAATGCTTCCTTCTTAAAGATGAAAGTCACTGTTTCCATTTGCTAAGGAAGAGACTGTACTATTATTAAAAGACAAAGAATGGCTACTAAATAGTTCATTGAGCCCTTGACTCTTGCTTTCAGTTTTCAATGTTTGCTAATATGTGATGAGACAAAGTGCTTAAGGTAGAATCAACTGACTTCAGAAATCATTTTAAGTGATTTAATTAGTGTTTGATTTTCCCAGGGGGTCTTAAACTGTCCTTTTAAAAACTCATATAAACAGTTTTTTAAATTCTTGAAACTGTTTAATATGAAAGAAGAATCATGGCATTGGAGAACTCTCAGTCTGTATTCTCCATTTTTCTGTAGGTAAGCTGTAATATCCAAGTGAAACTATTACAAAATTAAAAAAAAAGTTCTTTACAACAGGTATAGCGATTATTAATGGAGGCTGCGGGGTGGCAGTAGGGGTGGAGATGTCTCCTTCAACAGACTTTAAAAATAAGTTGAAATTTTTGGGGGCGGGGGGAAAGACTTCTATTAGAAACCAACGGTACACCTAGTTTTAAAGCCTTTCAAGGTGAAAAACATCTGTCCTAGAATGATGAGTTGAAATCCACTTTGCACTTATGAATAACTGTACTGATTTTGCAACCTAGCCTTTGCATAATTCTAAGAGCTCTGTACACAAAATGTCATAAGTAGGTTTATGCACCCAATCACAACACACATGTATTAATAGAATTTTTTTCCTTTCAGTTTTTATTCTTTTATTGTTTGAGACTTAAATACTATTCTCTTTGGATTCTTCTCATATCACAGGCTATGTACATACAGTCAGGATTCAGCTTAAAGTGCTACTGCACCCAGTAAATTGTTACTTTTCATCCCACCTGTGAAGTTAGGCTTTTCAAATACAGCAGTTTCAATTGCTCTTAGGTACCTGCAGTCTGTCCTTGTAACCAGAAATATGAATGCAAAAGATGAATTTAAAATCGTGTAAAAAATATTTTTATTAGTGTTTATTACTTGATTCTATGCTCCCACTTTCCAAAATCAATGGAGAAATGCGGCGACTATTTGCAGAAGTACTGAAGTTATTAAAAGCGACTCGAACACAAATTATTCTGTAGATGCCATTTAAAGAATACGAGGGTAGGAGAAAGAACTGGATATTATCTGTAATTTTAGTTGAGATAATCTGTAAAATTTAAACCTTGCATTCCTTCTTCATTAATTTGCAAGATACAATCAATTTTTTTATTTAATTTTTTTTTTTTTTAATTGCTGCATGTGGAGATGAAAGACAACATGGACATTAACTGTCAAGGCTGGCACTTAAGTGATATCGTAGACATAAGGGACACTGTCACTGTAGGATGGGCATTCAGACTGTCCTGAGCCTTCTTACAGAATTCACTAAAGACAACCAAGTTTAAGTCATACATTTGAGTCTCCCAAGAGCAAAGACGTAAACTGTACATTAAAATCCAAGAAAAGTAAAAACTAACATAAGGTCATTTACTTGAGCTAGCTATCCATCAGTGGTCACCCAGATGATTTTAAGGTTAATTTTATAGTATTTTGTTTTTAAGTCAAATGATGACTACTCAAGGGAGGCAGCAAATGACAGTTTTCTAAAACAACATAAAAAAATAAACACATGTGGCTTATCTTAGTTACTCTTTCACTCTATGATATCCTTTTTACAACCCTGACACAAATCACCCTGCAGAGAGTGGCCAGGATGTTTTGATACCTCTCGCTTCTGTTCATAACAAAAGAAATATTTGAAAACAGAATCTGAAATACAGCTGCATATTTTAATCTTTTTAAAAACCAAAAACATAGTAAGTGGAGGAATAGGAACACATGGAATTCAAGGTTTCATTTTAAAACAAGTATTTCCTGTTAGCCGCAGACGGTGGACTGAAAAGACAAGGAATCTAATTAGAATATTTAATTTATATGTGATGATATTGATGATGACATCTGAGCTTCCTGCTCTCAGCTCAGGCTGATAACATAAATGGAAACAGAGCCACTGACGGAGCGAATGCCTAGATTCATTAAAAAGGGATTGGAAGTTCCTTGTACAAATAAGTACAGAGCCCTTGGCACTTCTCTGGTTGTGTCCAGGGGAGGGGTGACCCAGAGAGGCCCTGCCTTCTACTTGGTCTTGTGCATATAGGTATGGTATGGTCTTTATCATGAGAGATCATCAAATATTCTCTTAAGCACCTGATTTTATCGCGCTTTCCACGGACAGATGGTTCAACGACCTACCAAAAATTAGCTTTCCAATTGTTAACAGGGTAAACTATATTGTCCCTCCTTAAAGAATAACTTTTGGATTATTTCACGCATACACATATTTAATTCCACCAATAGGTCTCACTTATTACTATACAAGCAGGTAAAGTTATATCAAGGGAGACCTGGTAGCACAGTGTAAAGCCCTTGGCTGCTAATCAAAAGGTCAGCGGTTCGAACCCACCAGCCGCTCCATGGGAGAAAGATGTGGCTATCTGCTTCCATAAAGATTATAAGCTTGGAAACCCTATAGGGCAGTTCTATTTTCTCCTACAGGGTTGTTATGAGCTGGAATCGACTTGACGGCAGCTGGTAAAGTTGTATCATAACATGAGAGACAGAACATGGTGCTATGTAATACTTTGTCTCAGGGTTTATTTATATTTCATTTATTGGTAAAATTTCACATGGTAGAGGAAGCATATCTTCTACGGTTTAATGAGGCACCAGTCCTATATGCATGTACAAACATAATGAATATTGATAGTTACAAAAGTGAGAAAAATTGTGAAGTATTGATCTTGAAACACTAAGACTAGAAAAGCAAAAAAGTTAAAAATACATAAAAACAAAACCAGGAAGAAAAAGTATCTGTGAAAACTGCCTCTGGGCCAGAAGTACTACACATTAGAATTCCATACATGAGAATTCTATACATGAGAATTCTACACCCTAGAATTTTACATGTTAGAATTGATGGGGACATTTATTTAAAACACATGTGTCAGAGTCTCACAGACACACTATGATTCAGCAGATGCTTGATAAATATTTTTTATGAGAATTCTAGCAATGTACAGAAATAACTACTAGATGGATTTCATCTAAACATTACAAATAGGTTATCTTCCATCTATTTTCTACCATTAATGACCTCAATGTTCAAAGTTGAATAGCCTAAGGGATATAGAATTATCCTAATTTAGCAGGTTAACAACAGTAAAAATGGTACAAAATAGTGAGAAATTGATCCTGCTAGTGGAAATTATTCATCTTTTTCTTTTTTTCTTCAATTATTTTAATTATATAAGCAGAATATGGTTGTTTTTGGAGAAGAGAAATAAAAACAAAAGGTGGAAATAATCACTAATCAAAACTTCAGTGATTGCTACTGCAATTGAAATTCTCTTTCGGATGTGTTTCATGTACCAACATATTTTAAACATTTCTAATGTTGCTGAATAGTCCCTTATAACATCACATTCTCAATAATTACCTTTGGCCCATACTTTACTAATTCCTTGTTGCTAAAAAAAAAATTAGAGAGCAGAAAATTACCCATTACAAACATGGCTCTAATGAAAAGCCCTGTCCATAAATCTTTGAAAACTTCTTTGGTTATGTCTTTAGGATAGCATTTTCTCTATATCTTTTACAGTAATATACTTTCAGGCTTGGAGGAGACGAAAAACACACTACCGCATATTACATTTTCACGCAAGTAAAAATTAGGCAAGATTGAATTGCAAGGAGTCTTTTCCCCACACTTTCCCAAGTAGAAGTCTCTGAAGGGAAAAACAGACTAAAACGATGGTGAAAAATGGTATGAGACGGAACGAAACACCTTGGCGAAGAGCCCCAGGTTTGCTTTTAGTAGCATCTGATCCCTGTCCCAATCTTCCTAGGGACTTCCAACAGGATAAATGAGCAGAGAAGTCCCAGAGTAGCCCACTTCTGGATTCCTATGTAAGAGACAGCTTTACGAATTTGAATATTATTACATACTCATTTAAATAAAGCTGTGATTATAATACACACAGTATTCCAAAGAGCATAGGAAAAAGGAGATATAATCCATGATGATTCAAGGTGCTATTTAAGAACATAGGTAATGTCTGGAAGCTACCACAGAAATTTTTCCTTCTCTGAATAGAGAAAGATAATGGAACCAAATGAACAATGGTAGGGACTGGCTCCTATAATTTGGAATGTGATTATGACACTTATCCTATTCAGCAATAGACAAGAGACCACTTGCAATAATACCTGTGAAAAAAAGCCTGTGGAAGTTATTAGTTAGCTGATGGTCAACTTTGACTCTGAAACAAGTCTCCTCACTTCTAGGAGAAGGGACAGGTAAAAGTCTATGTATTAAGTTCAAGATTGTTAATACAGATCATAGCTGCAGTGATTAACAGCAGAACATTGCTTTGGGCAAAATCAGATTAAACTCCACTCGAAAACAATACTGAATCATTTAAAAGCAGTGTGTCCTCTTAGAGATTCCAGTATGCAATTAGGTCACAGAATACCGCATTCTCCAAACTATATGTGATTATTAAGACTTATTTTAATTCAGAAACCACCACTGTCAGTTGCTCCTACTATGGTGGCTTGCATGTTGCTGTGATGCGGGAAGCTATGCTACTGGTACAGGCATACCTCATTTTATTTGAGCTTCACTGTATTGTGCTTTGTAGATATTGCATTTTTTACAAATTGAAGGTCTGTGGCAACTCTGTGTTGATCAACTCTGTCCATTTTTCTAACAGCATGATACAGAGAAATCTTTCAGGAAAGGAAGAGTCAATTGATGCATCAAACTTTATTGTTGTCTTATTTTAAGAAATTGCCACAGCCACCCCAACCTTCAGCAACCACCATTCTGATCACTCAGAAGCCATGAACATCGAGGCAAGGCCCTCCACCAGCAAAAAGATTAAGACTCGCTGAAGGCTCAGATGATAGTTAGCATTTTTTTAGCAATAAAGTATTTTTTAATTAAGGTATGTACATTGTTTTTTCAGGCATAATGCTATTGCACACTTAACAGACTACTCAAACCAAAAAAACCAAACCCACTGCTGTCGAGTCAATTCTGACTTATAGCGATCCTATAGGACAGAGTAGAACTGCCCCACAGAGTTTCCAAGGATCGCCTGGCAGATTTGAACTGCCGACCTCTTGGTTAGCAGCCGTAGCACTTACCCACTACGCCACCAGGGTTTCCTATAATCACTGGGAAACCAAAAAATTCATGTGGCTCTATCACAATATACGCTTTATTGTGGTAGTCTGGAACCAAACCCACAATATGTCTGAGGTATGCCTGTATTTCAAATACCAGCACGATCACACACAGTAGACAGTTTTCAGCAGAGCTTCAAGACTAAGACAGACTGGCAAGCACGTGGTGATCTACTTCAGAAGAAAAAACTGACCAGTGAAAAGTTATGAATAACAGTAGAACATGGTCCAGTATAGTGCCAGAAGATGAGCCCCTCAGGTTGGAAAAAAAAAAAAGAAGGCACTCAAAACACAGCTGGGGAAGATCTGCCTCCTCAAAGTCAAGTCAACCTTAACAATGTGGGTGGAGTATCACTTCTGGGACCTTTATTTGCTGATGTGGCATGACTCAAGATGAGAAGAAACAGCTGCAAACAATTCAGATACATACAAGACCATTTGTCATTTGTTAAAGAGCTTGTGTTAGTGTGTTTTCCTGAATACAGAATCAATTTTCTTTATGATAAAAAGCTTTAGCTCACAGTAGTCTTTATAACATTTACAATCATTAACTAAGATGCATAATGTAGTATATGAATGGCTTTCTGCAGCCCATTTTCTGCCCATGTCCTGTATCTCCCCATCTATCCCTTTCCAAAGAGAGAATCCAAACTTCTAAGGACAGGTCATTTTTAAACAATACATTCCTACTTTGTTTCTTTGATTTAATCCATGTTTAGAAGGCTTTCCTACATCCCCATTAGAGAGTGGAATGAAAACTTCACGCAGAAAAGTTATGCTTTTATTACAGTGGGTCAATCTGCTAACACACCTAGTACAGCTTCAAGAATAGACGCCGTTTATATTAACTTACTAAGGGTCTAATCCACTTTAGAACTACTCGTTAGACAATGGACACTTTGTTATAAATGATAATATTATGCTCTGATTCTACCAACTGTCTAAAATCAGAGTAATTCTGACGCATGGGGCACTCTCTCAGGTTGAATATTAATGTCATCATTCAGGAACACCAAAAAATATATCTTTTAATTTGGCATCTTCTATTTCTTTGTTTCCATCCTGTTTCCTCCCATCCTAAACCATAAGCAATGAATTATAAATCCCAAGAATTTAAATTTAACTAAAAGTTGGAGCATCTCTGGGGTCTTAAAAACCTGTGAGTGGCCATCTAAGACACTCCACTGGTCTCACCCCTTTGGGAGCAAGGGAGAATGAAGAAAAATAAGACAGAAGGGAAAGATTAGTCCAAAGGACTAATGGACCACATCTACCATGGCCTCCACCAGACTGCGTCCAATACAACTAGATGGTGCCTAGCTACCACCACTGACTGCTCTGACAGGGATCACAATAAAGGGCCCTGGACAGAGGTGGAGAAAAATGTAGAACAAAATTCTAACTTGCAAAAAAAGGCCAGACTTACCGGCCTGACAGTGACTGGAGAAACTCTGAGAGTATGGCCCCTGGACACTCTTTTAGCTCAGTAATAAAGTCACTACTGAGGTTCACCCTTCAGCCAGTCATTAGACAGGTCCATAAAACAAAATGAGACTAAAGGAGCACACCAGCTCAAGGTCAAGGACTAGAAGGCAGGAGGGGACAGGAAAGCTGGTAATGGGGAACCCAAGGTTGAGAAGGGAGAGTGTTGACATGTCCTGGGGTTGGTAACCAATGTCATAAAACAATATGTATACCAACTATTTAATGAGAAGCGACTTTGTTCTGTAAACCATCATGTAGAGTACAAGAAAGTCAGAGTGTCTCATACCCAATTTTTTTTTTTTCTCCTTTGAGGCATGCCTTTTTTTTTTTTCTTTCACTTGCAAATCCAGAATCCTCCTTGACATGATATTCAAAGCCTTTTATCAATTAAGCCAAAACACCTTCCCCACCCCTCTTCCACTCACCCTTCTGACGATACCCTATTTTCTAATCAGACCAAGCTCTGCACTCTTCCCAGAATTGGCCCCACTTGTCCTACACAGCCATGCCTGTGTACATGTTACATTCAAACCTATACTGCCTGCCCCTACATTTACTTCTTATCCTCTACACACAACCCAAATATCACAGCTTCCCTGATCCCCTCCCCAAACCCACAAAACTAAGAGTTGGGGTTCAGTAGGAAGAACATGTGTGCTCTTGGATCACTCAGTACTGGGTTTAAGGAGTAAATGAGAAGACATTTTGTGGCATGTAGCAGGGAACAGATATTAGAATCCATCAGCTTCTTTACTCTTTCTTTACTCTTTGGAACCCTATGGTTCCAAAGAAATCCACACTTCCCTTTGTTGCAGCACTCGGTGCTCTACACTGTGGTTGTCTGGCTGTACGCCTGGCTTCCCCGGTAGATTCATGGCAGGCACAGTGCCTGCTTCTTAGATTGGTATCAGTAAACAGATGTTCATTTGCCTTGTTCTCCAGAGCACAATGTTTAGCATTTAGTAGCTCAACAAATGTTTTCTTAGATAATGAATAAATAAAACTAATCAGAAGACTGATTTTTCTAGCAGAGATGGAAACAGAGGAATAAAAAAATAAAAAGGAAAGGAAGTAAAGTTCTGTCATACTAAATGACCTAGCCCCACTTCATCTGGCCCTACCACTTAGTAGCTATGCAATCTTAGGCAAATTAAATATACTAAGTCATAGGTCATTATCTATACAGTGGGGATAAAAAGAGTACCTAGTTCTTAGATTGCTTAGAAAATCAGTTAGAGATAGGTAAAGTGCTTAGTGGAGCCTGGTGGCACTGTGGTTAAGCACTTGGCTGCTAACCAAAAGGTCAGGGGTTTGAACCCACCCGCTGCTCTGTGGGAGAAATATGTGGTAGTCTGCATCTGTGCAGATTTATAGCCTTGAAAATGCTATGGGGCAGTTCTACTCTGTCCTATAGTGTCACTATGAGTTGGATCAACTCGACGGCAACAGATTTGGTTTTTGGATTTAAAGTGCTCAGCAGAGTGCCTAAAACTCAACTTTCTGCTCGATAAATGTTAGTTATTATCATATAGTTGTTTGAGAGACCTCCTCCTATACTCATTAAGAAAAACTTTTATTAACTGTATTTAAAGCTACTAATAATTAAAGTGGAAACTGTGGTTCAGAGCTAGTGATTAGGAGCTATGGCTGCTAACCAAAAAGCTCGGCAGTTCAAATCCACCAGATGCTCCTTGGAAACTCTATGGGGCAGTTCTACTCTGTCCTGTAGGGTCACTACGAGTTGGTATTGACTCCATGGCAATGGGTTAATAATTAAAGTAATAACAGATTCAACAGAGCCAGCATTTACTGAATGCTTACTATGGGTGAGTCATCATTATCTCATTTAATCTTCACTGCATTATACAATGTTACCAATGAGGGTATGGGTTTAAAGAAGTAAAACAGGTCTAAGGCGTCTGCTCTTTAGGGAGCCCTGGTGGCATAGTGGCTAAGTGCTCGGCTGCTAACCAAAAGTCAGTGATTTAAACACACCAGCCGCTCCACAGGAGAAAGATGTGGTAGTCTGCTTCCATGAAGATTTACAGCCTTAAAGCCTGTGTGGCGGTTCTGCACTGTCCTATAGGGTGCTTAGTCAGAATTGACTCGAAGGCAATGGATTTAAGGTTAATCAGCTAAAAAGAGTCAAAACTGAGACTCTCACTAGGCTCTTAGCAAATATGCTACATTCAAGTTGACATTCTATGAATATAGTCACCATTACGGCCAGTCTTGCCTTGTCTTGGTTTTCCCAGTCTTTGCCTTATTATAATTATACGCATGGTCTCCTTTATCTTCCTATTAAATTACAAATTCCTTGAGGACATGGATTGGGTCGTTCACCTTTATAGATCTCACAGTTCCAAACTGGTACACTCAACAGACACAAAGTAGAGAAGGCTATCAACTAGCACCAAGTCAGTGGAAAGGACACATTAAATGGAAGGAAAGGCCAGCCTCAGAAACATTCTAGCAATGAGCAAATGAGCTAGACCACGTACGTGGACCTCAGGTTCACTCACATTCACAGTGCCACATGTTCTCAGGTGTAATCTGTCGAAGTTCTAAAATCTGAAATTCACTCAGTCCATCCTCCTTCAATCTTGAATCATTTTATAGTTTAATTCCAGTTTCTTCCACTTCTAAATCTTGTAGTTAAAACCGCTTTCAGTTTGGCTGCCTTGATTAATAGCTCTGTAATGTCTACATTCTCTGTTGGATGAAACATTTTGCATTCCAAAGCAATTCTTTACCTGTAGATGTTGGCAACATCTAGAACATCAAGAGAATCAATCACCCAGCTTGGAACTGCAGTCCTGAGGCCAGACTCTAGATATTGGAAACCGCATTTTCCTATCTTTCCCCATTGCCTGTGAATTGAATGCTGGGACAAGTGGCATCTGTCCAAGCAGCTCTCCTATGCCTGGCAAAGGAGCCACTTCCTCCTCAGACAGTGGACGGGTTTAAAATTCCAACATCTTTCATCACCAAATAGCACTTCACCTAAGTCATGCATCATCTTGAATTATATTTCTGGTAATGGGATGGACCTGGGGATAGCCTGACATGTAATTCAACTAAATTGTGCCTGGAATTGGTTTGTTCGTTAGGCTGGATTAGCAGCAGGCTCTAAGGCTGTGGCACATCTTATAATAATTATAATTACAAATTCTGAACACCTATGATGTAGTAAGTGCTATACAAAGCACTACGTAAATATTATTTTTTGTTTCTACATGTACCATTTAGTGACACTGATTACATTCTTCGGGTTGTGCAACTATTATCACCCTCCTTTTCTGAGTTATTCCTCCCCAATTAACTTAAACTCACTGCCCCCTAAGGTTCCTATCTAATCTTTTGAGTTGCTTTTGTCAGTTTGAACCCATATAACCAAAAACCCACTGCAGTTGAGTCGATTCCGACTCATGGTGACATGATAGGACAGAGTAGAACTGCCCCATAGGGTTTCCAAGGAGCGCCTCGTAGATTTGACCTTTTGGTTAGCAGCTATAGTCTTAACCACTACGCCACCAGGGTTTTCTAATCCCATATAGATAGTTCTTAGAACAGCATAATGCTCAAGGCAGACTTTTTTTTTTTTTTTTACTAGTTAAGCTAAACTATTGGTCGGTTTTAAGAAGACTTTAGGAATATTTCTGGTTTAAGGTTTAAAGATAATCTAGGGCAACAGTTTCAGGAGTTCATCAAACCTCATGGCTCCAGGAAGTCTGGAATCCATGAAACTTTGGAATTATGTTTTGCATTTTCCCCCTTTTGATCAGGATTCTTCTATGGAATCTTTGATCAAAGTGTTCAGTAATGGTGGCTGGACACCATCCAGGTCTTCTGGCCTCATGGCAAAGGAGACAGTTGTTCATGGAGACAATTAGCCACACATTCCGTATCCTCCTCCTGTTTCTAACTCTCCTCGCTCTGTTGCTCCAGGTGAATAAAGACCAATCGCTGTGCCTTGGATGATATTTCTAATTTTCTAACAACAGCATAAAAAAAGTATCTCCATTTGCAAATGAGGAAACAGGATCCGAGAAGTTTTACTCATGAAAGATGCCTAAAATTGGGCAGAGGGAGGCTTCCCATTCAGGTGGCTTCCTGGACCAGCAGCATCAGCATTGCCTGGGAACTTGTTAGTAATGTCAATTACTTTCAACACACCATGGGAAAATGAATAAGTCACTATTATTAAAACTGACTCACAAAGAGAAAAGGAAAAAAATGTTTACTTAGAAACTTAAAATAGGTGATATTTTAACATATCCTCTACATCCACTGTTGGGAAACAATTATCACTGGTTATTTTCACATCTCTGTATGGTCTGAGTCTTTTGAGCAAAAGGTGTTTACTGCAAGGATGTTTGCATAATAGACAACCCTAGAAGCTAGAGCTAGTGTCTCTATAACATAGAGAGTGCTGGGAAGATTCGGGGACATACAGCCCTCTCTTTCCTTTGGAAGAGATTTGCTTACATTTGAGGGAAAATAGGTAATTTCTCTCTCTCTCTCTCTCTCTCTCTCTCCCTTCCTGGAGTGATGTGCCAGCAGCCCACAAAAGTTTGACCTTGTAATTTGGGGGTTCCTCTCCAATGATACATGTGCAGGTAAACCATCTGTGTGTCTGACCCAGGTCTGGTGTCTTCTGTCAGTATATACGTGTTGTATATGTTATATTGCAAGCAGTGTGATCTCAGAACCTTTCCAGTTTCACAACTAACACAGTGGTCCTCAAAGTGGCTTCCTGGACCAGCAGCATCAACATCGCCTGGGAACTTGATAGAAATGCCAATTCTTGGGCCCTAATTCAGACCTACTGAATCAGAAACTTGGGGTGAGGGTCAGCAATTTATGCTCTGGTAAGTCATTTGGGTAATTCTGCATACTAAAATTTATGAACCACTGAAATGCAGTTTATTGATATATTTCTAGTCACAGTAATTCCATTTGGCAGTACTCTGCTAACATAAATTCATTTTCAAAGAACATCCAACAGATCTATCTCTAAAAGACTTTGGATTTCTTGGGAGAAATCACTTCTACGTGTAGAGTGTTTTATTAAAAAATTTTCTAATGTAGCACAAACTCATGACCATGATTTAGTGCAACTCAGAAGTTTCCTCAATTCCAAACACCACATTACATATTGAGGCAAAAATACCAATCGATGTCGAGCATATAAGAAGATGGAAGGCCTGTTTTGTCATATTGTCTCTAAGTACAAATATGTCTTGCTTTTAAAAACATAATTATTGATTTTTTAAAAAAATTGTGCTTACTCATCATAAAAAATGCTCTAAACCCACCATCATCAAGTCAATTCTGACTCATAGCAACCCTACAGGACACAGTAGAACTGCCCCATAGAGTATCCAAGGAGTGCCTGGTAGATTCGAACTGCCGACCTTTTGGTTAGCAGCTATAGCTCTTAACCACTACGCCACCAGGGTTTCCAAAAATGCCCAGCGCATAGAAAAAAGAATAAAAATATTAAAAACTACTAACATGTTGTATGGAATATTTTTACCAAAACAAACAAATAAAAGGGTTACCTTAGGACAATATCAGACACCAGGTCTTAAGGGCTGTATAGTATTTCTATAGGCTATAAGTTACTTAATCTAATCCATTCTCTACTGTATGTACTGTAAATGTTTATTGTCTTCTATTACTTTCTTGTTACAAAACATTTACACAGTAGAAAATTATTAAAACTAATAAGAGATCAGTAAAATTTAATTACAAATAATAGTGTTCCTACATACCAGCAAAATCCATTTACGACATTGAAAGGAAAAACTATTTCATTTGTAACAGAAATAAAAAGTATTACATGCTTAAATTAAATAACCAATGTGAGAAATTATAAAAGTGAAACAGGTTAAAGAGATTCAAATAAATCAGGAAAAAAAAATACACTGCTGGAGGGGAGTACTGATATTGTAAAGATGTCAGTTCTCCCTGAATTTACTGTGCAACTTAATAAAATCTGCCCAAAAACGAAACTTGGCAAAATGATTCTAAAGTTTACCTGAATCAATGGATGTACAAAAATAGTAAAAATAATAAAATAGAACAAAAATGCACAAAATCTATTTTTAAAAAAATCAATGAACTGGGCTAGGTTTACATGATAATAATCTTATAAAATTAGTAATCTTATCAACAAATTTATAATCTTCATAATCTAAACAGAGCGGCACTGGCTTAGGAATAGACAGTTTAATGGAACAGAATAGAATGTTCAATACAGCTTTAAATATAAATACTAAGTTGGTATTTGAAGAATGTGATAGTTCAAGTAAGGAGGGAAAGACTTAATTCTTAGTGGGTTTCTAGTTTCATAATTAGGCCCATAATCTAATTTCAAGAATCTCCTCATTGGCACCCTCAGAAGGTTTGTTGCTCCTAGTAGCCAAAGAGAATCCATCAATTGGTTCCACCTCGATTATGTGCACGGATTGATCAGTGTGGTCAGCAACTGGCCTGAGGCATTTCCGAGAACAGGTGCAATATTGGAGCACCTCTTCGAGACACTGTGGTTACGTACACAGACTGTCCCAACCACAGTAGTGCTGCCAGTCCAGTACCAGGTGGAGTGATAAGGGCAATTTTCAGAAAAGTTTAATTCACTGCAACAACCACTGCCATCAGGAAGAGAAAAAAGACCAACGAAACGTGTACTTCTCTGTCTTAAGGACATGACGTGTACCTCATGGGCAGCGGAAGAATCTGTTGTACATAATACGGTATCACGAGGTGCTATGAACTGGAATCAACTCAACAGCAATGGGTTTGGTGTTTCGAGCCCTGGTGGTGCAGTGATTAAGAGCTAAGGTTGCTAACCAAAAGTCAGCAGTTCGAATCCACCAGCTGCTCTGTGGAAACCCTATGGGGCAGTCCTACTCTATCTTTTAGGGTCACTATGAATCAGAATCAATTCAACAGCAACAGCTTTGGTTTGGTTTGGGTAATGAGAATAACATAATTCATAATTACATAAAGCAATTTTCAAGATCAGTCAAGAACAGATGAGTTTAAAATGTCTACAATAAAATTTGATCAAAGACAACAGGACAATTATAGTGTAACAAGTTTCAGTTTCTACCATTTTAGCTAAAAACAATGAGACTCAAGTTTCAGGGCTATAATACAGGAATGCTTGGTGGGGCGTTACTGACATACTCTTTGCTGGTAAAGACAGATTAGACTAGATGTTGTGTATATTCTAAAACAGGTTGTCCATAAATTTAAAAAACATTTTTTTTTCTATTTTGGGCCCTCATTAAACAGTTCCTAATCTAGAAGCCAGGAAACCCCAGTGGCGTAGTAATTAAGAGCTACCTCTGCTGACCAAAAGGTCGGCAGTTCTAATCCACCAGGCGCTCCTTGGAAACTCTATGGGGCAGTTCTACTCTGTCCTATAGGGTTGCTATGAGTCAGCATTGACTCGACAGCAATAGGTTTTGTTTTTTTTTTTTTTTTGATTAATCCAGAAGCCATGACTGAAATCCAGTTTACAAACCTAAATTGTTTAGACAGCTTATTATTTTCCAAAATTCTCAGGAAGTTTCACATATGAATTTGTTTTTAAAGCCCTGGCAGCACTAGGATCCCATTTCCCCATAGTAGATCTCAGTTGGGCTCTTTAAATGGGATGCCTACACAGTCAACCACACTCCCTCCCGGCTCTCTCTAGCCTGCTCCTTTCTTCAGTCCCTGCCCACCTCCTCCAGCCACTTGAGCTTGCAACCCCCTTCTGGTTCACTTATTTCTCAAATTCTAAGGTGTGTGTTGAGTCTTCCTCCACTATCATGCTGTGGTGCGATCTGTATGGAACTTTACCCTTCGTTTCATGCATAAAGCACAGAATGACTTCTTCCTAAAAGAACATCCTCCAGAGTAGATTGCTTGGATCTGAATCTCAGTTCCAACAGCTGTTAACTCTTAAGGCTTAGAAGTTTACTTTCCCAAAATTACAGCTACTCTTACCTGCTCACTGCCCGTGTCAAAAGACTGAATTCCTATGACACCTTCAGCATAGTGCCTCACACTATATAATCAGTCAACGTTATTTAATATTAAAAGTTATCTCTTAAATATAGATTTGGCATATTTCTATAGAAAATATTTTATCCTGCCAGATTTTTTTAGTTTGAAGTATTTCCTGAAATAATATATCCCCGCTTCTCTTTCTTTTTTTTTTTAATTTGTGTGACAAAGCTTTTCCCTTGCCTCTATTTACAAATAAAAATAGTGTGTGCTAAAAAATTTTTTTGTTGTTGTTTAAGGTGAATCTTTTATACAAAGCATACAGATAGATGTTGCTTTTTGATCCATTTTAAGAGGGTTTATCTTTTAGTAGAGGGATTTAATCCACAACAACAACAATATTTGGTTTTATTCTTCCATTTTACTTAATGCATTTGTTGATTACGTTATATCACTTTTGCCTCATTTTTTTCTCAGCCACTTATAAATTATGCATATTAATTATATTCTACAATGGTTTGTTTATAAATTGAAAACACTTGAATCTCTATCAATATCATATGCAAGACAAAATCTCAAACATAATTTTACTTATGGCTTTCCCCCAATACCTATTCCCAGCTCACACACAAACACCCACACACGCTCACAGAAGACACAGTATACACCCTTCCTGATTTTAAAATTAAAAAAAAACTTGCATTTCTTTTCCAGAAATCCTTTTTTATATTTATATTAAGCTTCATACCAATGGAAACCCTGGTGGCATAGTGGTTAAGTGCTACAGCTGCTAACCAAGGGTCAGCAGCAGTTCGAATCTGCCAGGTGCTCCTTGGAAACTCTGTGGGGGAGTTCTACTCTGTCCTATAGGGTTGCTGTGAGTCAGAATCGACTCAATGGCACTGGGTTTGTTTTGGTTTGGTTTCATACCAACATTAGCAATAATAATAACAGACTTGACTCTGAGCTCTAGTAGTATTACTGCTGACCACCATTTCTACTCTAAAACGTCTTCCCTGTTTGAGTAGTTCTAAACAACAACAACAACAACAACAAAACCCATCACCATCCAGTCGATTCCAATTCATAGCAACCCTACAGGATAGAACAGAACTTCCCCCTAGGGTTTCTAAGCAGTGCCTGGTGGATTCAAACTGCTGACCTTTTGGTTAGCAGCCGTAGCTCTTAACCACTACGCCTCCAGGGTTTCCATTGAGTATTTCTAAAAAAAAAAAAAATTTTTTTTTTTTTTCTAGATAGGGTAAAACAGTTCCAAAAGGATGGAACATTTCATGACCTTATATGTGGAAGATAGGCACTCTGAGTCCTAACTTGTTGAAACATGTTTTCCTTTGTCTTCACCCCTCAAGGGCAGGTTCGTGATTGAACTGTAAAAGTTTCTTATACATTCTTTCACATTAGGGTCTTTGTGCTATTCCCTTTAGAGAACACTCTCTCACGTACTTTTAAGGCTTTTCTGTTTGGGTTTTTTTTGTCATTTAGTTCTCAGATCAAAGCTCACTTTCCTTGCTGACCACCCAATTCAAAGGTACTCACTTGACTCATTTTCTCCTGCCTTATTTGCCTTTTTGGTTCTTTTCACTAAATAAAAGGATTTCATTTGTTCTTTTGCTTATAGTTTATTTCTTCCAACTAGAATTGAAGAGCAGGAACATTTTCTGTTGACTGCTGGATCCCCAGCCCCAAGAAAAGTGCCTAGTACATGGCCAAAGGCAGACAATGAAATAAACACTACGGGAATAAATAAATGAATAAATCAAGACGTTAGGCCAATATTGATAGCTCATAGCAGTGTATGTGGCTTTAGTTCATTTCTGTTTGGCTGGGGCAAAAGAGGAAAAAGGTTTTACCCAATTATTTTCATTAGCAACTAAGGGATTCCTGTGCAGTGTAGAGAAGGAACCAGACTAGGCGGGGCCGGGGAAGGGGGGAACTGCTGCAATATAAGACCCTCCATTCATCAGGGCAGCCTAATTGCTCTTTGTGCTTGCTATGACAGCCCAAGGTCTAGGTCAGCACCTGGCAGGAACAGACCTTCATGCACCTCCCTCTTCTAGTCAGGCTTCTTCTCTTCAGCAGTGAGGGACTTGGGTCCCCCAAGGACAGCAGTGTCATGTCAGAGCCTGCAGCACCATTACACACTTACCTGCACTGGCAACTCCGGTGTCATCTCCAAACTGGCTAATGTTCACTGAGGGTTAGTAGTAGCACAGCAAGAGCAGGACTCTGCCAACTCACCAACTAGCTGTGTACAGAATGGAGACTGGGGTGCTGCGATACTTTCATTCCTGCCCCAACCCTACCAAACTCCACTTACATGAAAAGCAATGTTCTCTGGCTTCCATGCCTGTTACAGGAATTTTTCTTGTTACTTAAGTTGAGTCTTTTCTGAAGACTCAAGAAAGGGAAATTAAGAGAGGGAGGAGAGTAAGTCAAATGGGCTTGGAATTTATAGATTCACTTAAAAATCCTAGTGTGTGTTTAATTCTATTCTTTTTGAATAGCTAGCATTTGGATTTGAAAAGTGTTCAAGAAAAGAAGACTATACCAAGAAGAAACGAGAAGCAGCAATCGAACACAGCCCCTCGCTGAAGAGTCTATGAATACAAGGGTGGAATGACAGCAGCAAGAACATCCCACTTAACCACTATACCACCAGGGTTTGGGTTTTGGTATATGCATGTATATACACAAATATATATTTTTAATTTTGGGGGGTAAAAATTGCACTCATGTCATACCTGTACTATCAATAAAATTAACATACATTCATATTTCAGGAAAAAACTCAATAATTAAAAATTATAGCTCAAAAATTTTTCAAAAACTTCAATTTGTGATTATCCATATTGATATCTGCAGTTGTTAGTATCTTACACAAAATACAATTCCACTTAAACAACAGCGTACTCTATTCCTGACCATTCTGTGGGAAATTTTTGGAAATTTTTAATTAGTTGATGACTTCCTATCCCTACTACAGATTGTATATACCATTAATATTGCAGATGCTTCTTTAAGGAAAAGCAGTGGTAGCGCAGTGGTTAAGAACTCAGCTGCTAACCAAAAGGTCGGCAGTTAGAATCCATCAGACACTCCTCGGAAACCGTATGGGGCAGTTCTACTCTGTCCTATAGGGTCACTATGAGTTCTGAATCAACTCGATGGCAACTTTTTTGTTTGTTTTATTCTAAAATTACTACTTCAATATTTCTAATAGTCCTCACTAAAGTGTAGTCATTGGTAACTTTGCTAACACAGTTGATTC
Source organism: Loxodonta africana (assembly GCF_030014295.1). Lineage (NCBI taxonomy): Eukaryota > Metazoa > Chordata > Mammalia > Proboscidea > Elephantidae > Loxodonta > Loxodonta africana. The sequence goes on along the minus strand of NC_087352.1, from coordinate 94,065,166 downwards.
AAAGTTCTTCCTAGTATTTATTCTCCTCACCCACTCCTTTCAGCATTCAGCCCTAACACTATTGAATAAATGCAGTCATTCATTCAACTTACTCAATAAATATTTCCTTTCCTATTGTATGTATGCTGGGCCCTGTGCTGGAGATACAGAAAAAGGAATGAAACCTGAACTCTACAAGCTCATAATCTGGGTGTGTGTGGTGTTGCTGGGGGGTAATTAGGGGTGGAAGAGAGAACAGCAATATCATATGCGAAATAATAACAAAAAGGAGAATAATGACAAGAAGAACCACAGGCCACACTGAGTCCATAAAGATATATGCTTTATATGTATGCTGTTCCTTGTGATCTTCACAACAATTTTTTGAGTGCAGTACTGTTGTCATCTCAACTCTACAAATGATAAAACTGTGGTTCAGAGAGACTGAATAACTTTCCCAAAATCAGAGAGTAAGTAATGTGTGGTATCCATCCCTGGTCTTTTTGACTCCATTTTAATCATGTTTTCAAACACTTCATAGTATTACTTATCACTTACACTGTGTAAAAAAAAAAAAAAAAAGCAATAATACAAATTAGAAGATAGTGTTGTGGAAAGTGGGAGGAGAGTATAGAGAAATTTGGCGTCACTATTGCTTGTCAGAGGAATTTTAGGTTTTGCTTTGGGGAACGTTACTGAGCACTCTGGTATCAGTCTCACGGGAGACGCCATCCTGAAACACTGCATACACATGCAGAAAGAAGAATTACAGGAGAAGAGACAATGGCAACAACACTTGGGATCTAGAGGTCTGTCTGATGGATGACTGGTGGCTGCTGAACCAGGCTGGAGGACAGCAATTGCCTCAACCGTCAGGGAAGAAAGCTCCCTGGCAAGTTGATTCCCAGCTCAGATCTTCCAGGGCCCTAGAGAAGGAGGCTACAAGCAGGGTACAGCTATGGTGATTGCTACAGAGCCTGTAGAGGAAGCAGGAGATGATAGTTTTCCTTTACTTTCTCAAACCATCAGGCTACAGCCCTACAAAAATTCTGATATAATTATGTAGAAAGCATGTGGGAAGAAAAAAAAAAATGAGAGACTAAAGAGTCTGTGCTGTTAGCGTGTGTGTGTGTGTGTGTGTGTGTGTGAGAGAGAGAGAGAGAGAGAGAGACAGAGATAGAGACAGAGAGAGAGAGACAGAGAGAGAGCACCAAAGAAAAAGAAGGAGGGGAGGGAAGGAGAGAGGAAGAGAGCAGAAGGAAGGGAAGAAGAGGAGAGAAGAGGGTGAGAGAGCAAGAGCCAGCAAGCAGGAGAGCGCAAAACAAAAGCCTCGTGAAACTGTCTGGCTTTAAACGATATTCATGTATAACTTTGAAAAAAAATAACTATTAAATTTAAAGGATATTAGAACTTATTATTGCATTCATGTAATATTTTTCCCAAATGATAGAGGAGTTAGGAATTGTAGACTACAATTAAGGATTTAGTTAACTGACAGCTACTTTAAGCCTCTTTTGGAGATTTGGTAGGTCAGTTTCAAATTACATTTGTTACCATAAAACCTAGGATGTGGCTTGTCTACTCCAAGGCAATATGTACACATGATGTTTCAGGAGTGGCATCTTTAATGAGACTAATACTATTTGAGTAGTTTTCATGAGAATTTACTAAGTCTGTTAAGTTTGTTTATTTCAGAGAAGTAGATTACTATGTTCTTACATTATAAGCAAATGATATAAAAAAATCTTTGGAGAATTAATGAGCTTTGTTTTTGTTTTTCCTTTTCAAGAACATCTTATTTTGATTTTAAGAAAGGCATATAATCTGACTTCATAACTCAATCCCAAAAAAGACAAAAACAGAGCCATCAAAAGTTTGGAGCTAATGAGTAAAACTACCCAAATTAATAGCTTGGAAATTTTAGATTTTACATAGTGAGCCTTTCTTTGAGCATCAAAACACTTTCAGAATGTGTTATCATACAACCGGATTGAGACGCGGTTTGTGTCCAGGTTGTCCTGGAAAAAAAAATCCATTCCTAAACACAAATTTCAGCCAACAGAATTGAGAGTCTTGATGTTTTAAAGACACATGTATTTAAGGCATTCCAGAAAATTCTTTTCCCCTCTGCTGGGATATCCACTGCCATGTGGCAAAGTCTAACTCCTCCTTCCTGTTTCCCCAGTGAAAGGCTCTGCTCTGTAAGAGCCTCTCAGATACCACCCCTGACCTCGACCTTTGAAAATCAACAATTCATACATCTGGCAAACACTTCACACACACACACATACACACACACTCTCTCTCTCTTTCTTCCTCACACACACAAACACAGAACTGCCATTTGTTTAAGTCCTGCTAAGTACCACACAATATTCTAGGTGCTTTACACAAATTGGAAACCCTGGTGACATAGTGGTTAAGAGCTACGACTGCTAACCAAAAGGTCAGCAGTTCGAAGTCACCAGGTGCTCACTGGAAACCCTATGGGGCAGTTCTATCCTGTCCTATAGGGTAGCTGTGAGTCGGAAGTGACCCAACAGCAATGAGTTTGGTTTGTTTTTTTTTACATAAATTACATATAACAGTCCTCCAGCATGTTACTATCTCCTTTGACAGAAGAATAAATTAAGGCTTAGAGAAATAACACGTTCAGTCACACAAGTAGAAAATGGCGGTGACAGCCATCAGCTCAGACGTGCCAGGCCCCAGAGCCCCCGGTCTCTGCACTTCGCCACGCTGGCTCTCTGTACAGGAGGTAGTGACCTTTGGTGATTACTTTATGCCAGTCCTGTACTACGCATGTCACACTTGCTGCCCCACTGGAACCTTAACACAAGTGGATGAACAAACACTATTATTATTCTCTTATGCAAATAAGGAAACTGAGGCCTACAGAGAGGAACTACGCTGAGAGAGATGGCACTGACAAGAAGTGGTCAAGGAGGCATGTGATCCCAGGACTCCCCAGCCCCAAAGTTTGTGGCCTTAACCACTGTGCTCTGCTGCCATTGTTCCAAGTTTAAAATGCCTGTTGATTAAATACCTGCATCCATGTAGAGGCACTCCATAACTATGCAGTGATTTACACTAAGTACTTAATAAATGTAAATCTATTTGGGGCCACATAAAAGATAGCTAATAAATATGCCAGAAACATAAAAGAGTGATCAAAAAAAATAAAAACCTATATCTCATGGCTGCTCTTTAAAATAATTTCCATATTGTAAGTTGTAAAAGTTACCTCCAGTGACAGTCAAAGTTTTATGGAAGATAAGTCGAGCTAGCAAACCCCGAGTATAGAGAGAATTCTCTATCCTTTGTACCACATGTACAACTTTAAACCTCTTACTTTTTAGGTGTAGGGAAATCATAAAGCCTGTCCTTCAGATTAACAATAAAAACATAAGTACTCTCCGTGAGCTTACCTGACAAAGACTCACAATGTAAGATTAGGCTGTGCTCATAAATTAAAAGGTTTAAAGTTCTATAAATAGTGAAAGATCTATGATTGAGCCTCAAGGGAGAAGCAGAAAAGGAGAAAAAGGCTAAGGACAACTTCAATTTCTATGTGAAAAGATGGTGGCAACCCTAATTAACAAAACACAAAGCCTGAGGCAAAAGAGCTGCTAGCATGCTCTTTGCCAAATAAAATGAACTTCACCTTTTTAAAAGCTCCAACCAGGCTGAAATAAGTTCTTAAACCGCGAGACATGTGAAATGCATGCCTTTGAATGATACAGAGGCCAGAAGAACAAGTATATTTGCTTCATTCATTAGGAAGCGAACTGAAAAGTAAACCCCTCTTGGTCATTACAATAACCAAGTCATATAAATAACACAATATAAAGTAAAATAACACATACGGAAACATTTCATATACTGTTCGATTATAAGGTTAGATGTAGGTAGCCCACATATTTCAACATACATGCTTTCATCTTCCATTCAGGACTTGGTTACTGACGATAGCATTCATTGAGAATGTACAGTTTGCTCAACACTGTAATCTGTGGTCTAAAGGAGAAACTTAAAGCATAACACATGTACAACAGGCTTTCAAACCAGTTGTGGAAATTAAAATAGTGCACATAGAAACGATACTAAACATATGGCAGAATATAGCAGTACCAGTTGCCATCAAGTTAATTCTGACTCATGGAGAACCCATGTGTGTCAGAGCTGAAATATCAAAGTGTTGTCAATGCCTGATTTTTCAGAAGCAGATCACGAGAACTTTCTTCCGAGGTCCCTCTGCATGGACTTGAACCTCCAACTTTTCAGTTGGCAGCCAAGCGTGTTAATCTTTTACACCACTTAGAGATTCCTGGCAGAATCTAAGCCAAAGTCAAATTTTGTAGGTCATGCCAGAAAAGTTTTAAAATGCTGAGGTAGGCTTCTAAAGCTAGCGAGAGTGAGAATGAGAGAATCTATACTAAGTTTTGAAGTTTTGATGGAATTTGAAACAGTGCAGGAAAGGGCATGGACAATTAGGTCAGCTCTGGAAGTTCAACAGTTAGAATGAACTAAGCACTTCATTCTATAAGCTAGCCATCCCCATAGAACTGAGATACAAAGAGAGAGAAAATAAATTCAGTTTGCTCCATGCTTTCTTTCTTAGCCAATGTCCTCAAGATTAGCGGAACGGGGAAGATAACTCCATGAAGCCAAGAAAGCAACACGGTGTGTTAGAAAAATCCACAGCTTTGGCTCACAAGGAATGAAGTTCAATTCTCACGCCAGAACTTTCTTACTTTTGAGACTTAGGGCAAGTTATTTAGAATTTCTAAGCCTCAATTTTATAATCTGTAAAGTGGGAGCAATAAGACTTTTTTTTTTAATTGTCTTTAGATGAAGCTTTATAGAACAAACTAGTTTCTCATTAAAGAGTACACTTATTATTTTATGACATTGGTTAACAACCCCACGACATGTCAATACTCTCCCTTCTCAGCCTTGGTTCCCTTTTACCAGCTTTACGGTTCTCTCCTGCCCTCTAGTCCTTGACCCTGGGCTGTTGTGCCCCTTTAGTCTTGTTTTGTTTTATGGGCCTGTCTAATTTTTGGCTGAAAGGTGAACCTCAGGAATGACTTCATTACTGAGCTAAAAGGGTGTTTAGGGGCCATACTCTCAAGGTTTCTCCAGTCTGTCGGACCAGTAAGTCTGATCTTTTTTTCTGAGTTAGAATTTTGTTCTATATTTTCCTCCAGCTCTGTCTGGGACCCTCTATTGAGATCCCTGTCAGAGGAGTTCATGGTAGTAGCCGGGCACCATCTAGTTGTACCAGACTCAGTCTGGTAGAGGCTGTGTTAGATGTGGTCTGTTAGTCCTTTGGACTAATCTTTCCCTTGTATCTTTAGTTTTCTTCATTCTCCCTTCCTCCCCAAGGGTTGAGACCAGTGTTGTATCTTAGATGGCCACTCACAGACTTTTAAGCCCCAGACACTACTCACCAAAGTAGAACGCAGAACATTTTCTTCATAAAATATGTTATGTCAACTGAGGTAGATGGTCCCAAGACCATAGCCCCCACAGCTCTCAGCTAAGCAATTCCATCCCTCAGGGAGTTTGGATGTGTCTATGGCGCTTCCATGAGCTTGCCTTGGAAAAGTTGTGTTGGCTTCCCCAGTACTGTGTACTGTCTTACCCTTCATCAAAGTTACCATTGTCTATTTAGTTACTATTGTCTAGTGTTTTTCTATCCCTACCCCTGCCCTCCCTTATAACCATCAGAGATTTTTTCTTTTTGTGTGTAAACCTTTTCATGAGTTTTTACAGCAGTGGTCTCATAAAATATTTGTCTTTTGTGATTGACATATTTCACTCAGAATAATGCCCTCCAGTTCATCCATGTTATGAGGCACTATATCGATTCACCATCGTTCTTTATCATTGCATAATACTCCATTGTGTGTTTATACATTCATCTATTGACAGGCACCTCAGCCGTTTTCATCTTTTTGCTGTTGAGAACAATGCTGCAGTGGATATGGGTATGCATATGTCTATTTGTGTTACGGCTCTTCATTCTCTAGGGCATATTCCTAGGAGTCGGCTTGTTGGGTCATATGGTATTCCTATTTCTAGCTTTCCAAGGAAGTGCCACATCTTTTTCCAAAATGGTTGTATTATTTTGCATTCCCACCAGCAGTGCATAAGAGTTCCATTCTCCCTGCAGCCTCTCCAACATTTGTTATTTCCTATTTTTTTGATTTGTGCCAGTAATGCCAGGGACGAGATGGTATCTCACTGTGGTGTTAACTTGTTTTTCTCTAATGGCTACTGATCGTGAACATTTCCTCATACGTCTGTTGGTTGCTTTAATGTCTTCTCGGTGAAGTGTTTGTTCACTTCCTTTGCCCAATTTTTAATTGCATTATTTGTCTTTTTGTTGTAGAGGTGTTGGATTTTCTTATAGATTTTAGACATCAGGTCTTTGTCTGATTTGTAAGAGCCAAATTTATTTTTCCCAGTCCGTAGGTTCTCTTTATACTCTTTCGATGAGCATTAAGTATTTCATTTTAGAAGATCCCAGTTATCTAGCTTATCTTCTGGAGTTTATGTGTTGTTGGTTATGATTTGTATCTTGTTAATGCTGTATGTTACAGCCTCTAGCATTGATTCTATTTCTTCTTCTGCGAACTTTATAATTTTTGGCTTTATATTTAGGTCTCTGATTCATTTTGACTCAGTTTCTGTATATGGTTCGAAGTATGGGTCTTTTTTCATTTTTTGGCAGATGGACATCCAGTTTTGCTGGCATCATTTTTTTTAAGAAGATTTTCTTTTCCCCATCTGATGGACTTTGGGCCCTCGTCAAAGATCAGGTGACCACAAGTGGATAGATTTACACCTGGGTTCTCAATTCTGTTCCATTGGTCAATGTACCTGTCATTGTACAAGTACAGGCTGTTTTGACGACCTTAGCTGTATAGTAGGGTCTGAGATCAGGTAATGTGAGTCCTCCTACTTTATTCTTCTTCTTCAGTAATGCTTTACTTATTTGGGGCTTCTTCCCTTTCCATATAAAGTTAACGAATAGTTTTTCCATCTCTTTAAAGAATGTTGTTGGTATCTGGAATGAATTTGCATTGTATTTGTAAATTACTTTTGAAAGAATTGTCATTTTCACAATGTTGAGTCTACCTATCCATGAGCATGGTATGTTTTTCCATTTATGTAGATCTCTTTTGGTTTCTTGCAGTAGCGTTTTGTAGTTTTCTTTGTATAGGTTTTTTACATCCCTGGTTAGATTTATTCCCAAATATTTATTTTTTTAGGGACTATTATACAACATGGTATTGTTTTCCTGATTTCATCATTCTCTTTATTGGTATATAGGAATTGAGCTGATTTTTGTATATTTATCTTGTATCCTGGTAATCTGTCCAATCTTTTCTATTAGTTCCAGTAATTTTCTCCTAGATCTCTTGGGTTTTCTATGTATATTATCATATTATTTGCAAATAAGGACAGTTTAACTTCTTCATTACCATTTCGGATGCCATTTATTTCTTTTTCTTGCCTTAATGCTCTAGCTAGGACTTCCAGCACAGTGTTAAAAAGGAGTGGTGACAAAGGGCATCCTTGTCTTTTTCCTGTTCTCAAGGGGAATGTTTTCAGCTTCTCTCCATTAATAACGATATTGGCTGTTGGTTTTGCATAGATGCTCTTTATTATATGGAGAAATTTCCCTTCTATACCAATTTTATTGAGAGTTTTTATCAGGAATGGCTGTTGGACTTTATCGAATGCCTTTTCTGCATTGATTGAGATGATTATGTGACTATTTTCTTTCCTTTTAGCTATTTGGTGGATTAAGCTGATGGATTTTCTAATGCTGAACCATCCTTGTTTACCTGGTATGAATCCTACTGGATCATGGTGTATTATTTTTTTGATATGATCCTGAATTCTATTGGCTAGAATGTTGCTGAGAATTTTTGCATCTATATTCATGAGAGACACTGGTCTGAAATTTTCTTTTTTTGTGGTGTCTTTGCCTGGTTTTGGTATCAGGGTTATGCTCGCTTCATAGAATGAATTTGGAAGTATTGCTTCCTTTTCTACATTCTGAAAATAGTTTGAGAGTAGTACTGGTGTAAGCTCTTCTCTGAATGTTTGGTAGCATTCTCTAGTGAAGCCATCTGGGTCAGGGCTTTTTGTTGTTGGATTTTTTTTTTTTTTTAATACCTTTACAATGTCTTCTCTTGTTATGGGTTTGTTCAGATTTTCAAAGTCATTTTGTGTTAGTTTGGGTAGGTAAGGTGTTCCTAAAAATTTGTCCATTTCCTCTAGGTTTTCAAATTTTTGGGGGAGTAGTTTTTGATAATATTCTGTTATCCTTTTTACTTCAGTTGTGTCCATTGTAATGTCCCCCATTTCATTTCTTGTTTGGGTTGAGTCCTCTCTGTCAATTTGGCCAATGGTTTCTCTAATTTGTTGATCCTTTCAAAGAACTAATTTTTGGTTTTGTTGATTCTAATGTTTTTCTATTCTCTATTTCACTTATTTCTATTCTGATCTTTATTATTTCCTTTCTTCTGGTGGCTGTGGGTTTTTTTTCTGTTCTCTTTCTATTTGTTCGAGTTGTGTAGCTAATGTTTTGATTTCGTCCCTTTCTTCTTTTTTGATGTGTGCATCTATTCCTATGAATTGACCTCTAAGGGCTGCCTTTGCTGTGTCCCAAAGATTTTGGTATGATGTGTTTGCATTCTTGTCTAAGTCTAGGAATTTTTTTATTTCATCTCTGATTTTTTCTATTACCCAGTGGTTTTTAAGCAGGGTGTTATTCAGTTTCTGTTTAATTGATTTTTTTTTTCCTTGCTCTTCCTGTTGGTAATTTCTACCTTGATGGCATTGTGGTCCGAGAAGATACTTTGTATTATCTCAATGTCTTGGATTTTGTTGAGGGTTTCTCTGTGGCCTAAGATGTGTCTATTCTGGAGCATGTTCCATGTGCATTGGAAAAGAATGTATACTTTGCAGCTGTTGGGTGGAGTATTCTATATATGTCTATGAAGTCAAGTTGACTGATTGTGTCCTTTAGCTCTTCTGTATCACTGCTGAGTTTCTTTCTAGATGTTCTGTCCTTTACCAAGAGTGGCATGTTGAAGTCTCCTACTATTATTGTAAAACTGTCAATACCTCTTTTCAGTGCTGTTAGAGTTTCTTTTATGTATTTTGGAGCCCTGTCATTGGGTGTGTAGATGTTTATTATGGTTACGTCTTCATGATGGATCATCCCTTGAATCATTTTATACTGCCCTTCTTTGTCTTTTATGCTGGATTTTGTTTTAAAGTCTATTTTATCTGAGATTAGTTACTGCCATTCTTACTCTTTTTGGTAGCTGTTTACTTATTTTTTTCCATCCTTTGATTTTTAATAAATTTATTAATTGTTTCTAAGGTGTGTTTCTTGTACACAGTATATTGATGGATCCTTTTTTTTTTTTTTAATCCATTCTGCCATTGTCATTTAAGCCAGTTACATTCAGTGCAATTATTCAAATGTGTGAGTTTAATACTGTCATTTTGTAGTGCTTTTTTTGTGGTGCTGACATTTTCTTTGTTCCTTTTACTTTCCTGTGCTGAATTTCTTCCTTTTTTTTTTTTTTTTTTGTAGATTTTGTTTTTACTGAGATTTTATGTTTTTCTTCTTAATTTTGACGAGCAGGTTTGTTAACTTTCTTTGTGATTACCTTGAAATTTATTTACCCTTATCTTCCTGGGTTTTAACCAGTCTATTTTTACTTGGTATCGCCTTGCCTTCTTCTCCATTAGAAAGTTCTATACCTCCACCGTTTATTCCCTCTTTTATTGATCTGACATTGTTGTCATTTACAGATTAACCTCTCTGGTTCCCTGTTGTAATACTTTCGGTTTTGGATAGTCCTTGAGAGTTCATTTCCTACGTTGCTGTCTGGTTGGTGCAATCTTGTGTCCTAGCTTCAGGCTGTGGTCTGATGTTATTTGTACTCAGACCAAAGGACTCCCTTTAATAATTCTTTTAAGTTTGGTTTAGTTTTTATATATTCCCTTAATTTCTGTTTATCTGGAAATATCCTAATTTCACCATCATATTTGAATGAGAGTTTTGCAGGATATATTTTTCTTGGTTGGCAATTTTTTTCTTTCAAGATTTTATATATGTCATCCCATTTCCTTCTTGCCTGCCTGGTTTCTGCTGACTAATCAGAGCTTAGTCTTATTTTTTCTCCTCTGTATGTAACTTTTTGTTTTTCTCAAGCTGCTCTCAGGATTCTTTCCTTGTCTTTGGTTTTAGCGAGTGTGATTATGATATGCCTTGGTGATTTTGGGGGGGTCTATCTTATATGGGGTTTGTTGAGCTTCTTGGATGGTCAGCTTTTCATCATTCATGATATTAGGGAAGTTTTCTGTGCAGCCATTCTTCAATGATCCTCTCTGTATTTTCCATTTCCTCTCCCCATTCTGGAACTCTGATCACACACAAATTTTTGCTTTTCATTGTATCCCACATAATTCTCAGGATTTCTTCATTTTTCTTCATTCTTTTTTCTGATTTTTCCTCAGAGTTGTATCCAAGTGTTTGTCTTCAATTTCACTGATTCTGTCTCCCATTGTTTCAAACCTGCTCCTCAGCCCTTCTATGACTCTGTCCGTTTCTGAAACCTTGTTGTTTATCTTTTGGATTTCTAGTAGTTTTTTTTTTTTTTTTTTTATGATTTCTAGTTGTGAATTTATTTTGGCATTTTTTTCCTGCATTATTTTCCTAAATTCTTCCATTTTTTGTATTTTCCATGAATTTTCCTGCCTTTTCCAGGAATTTGTCTATTTTTTCCTTATTTTTGTCTGCTTTTTTTGCTTCAACTCTTGGATAGCTCTTAATATTAGAGATGTGAATTTCCTATCAGGTAGCTCTAGTGCCTTTTCTTCTGCTGAAAAGTCATCTGGTGTTTCATTTTGGACACCTACAGGAACCAGCCTATCCTTTTTTAAAATATGTTTTGATATTGTCTGCTGTCTTCAGTACATTCAGTAGTTATGTTGTTTGCTGATTGTAGGCTTGTTTGTTTCATCCTGCTTTTTTGTTTTATTTGGTCACGTCTAAGCAGGCAGGCTGTACATTCTTTGTTGTTTGTCTGTGGGCACAATACTTTTCACCTCCTTGTCCAAAGGGAGGGGCCAGTTTTTCAGCTATGGTGCAGCAAGGTAGGTCCAGCTGAAGGGGAGGGGGTGGGATAGGTTGTTTGTGGCACCTGCTATGGCCAACAGGGTGGGCTGGGAATCAGTGTGGGACAGGTTCTGGTTAAGCTGTGCCTGTGCCACTCTGGAGTGATGTTCAGTGCATGGTGCAGATAAGCAAGTAGGATGGGAGAGATTGTGATGTGTAGAGGTAAGATGGGAATGGGAAAAAGGAGAGAGAAACAGGGGACAAAAACAAACAAAAAAAAAAGTGCTAAGGCAGCTTGCTGTTGGAGTTGAGAGATGGGAAAACAAGAAATGGAGAAATACAAAAGGAAAAAAAAGAAAAAGGGAAAAATAAATAAATAATTAGAAAAAAAGAAAAGCCTCCAGGTATCCCACCAGTGCAGCTGCAAAGACAGGGGAAGTGGCTCCTAGGCCACACAGTACAGTCTGGCTAGAAGCGGTAGAGATGTCACAAATGCCAGGAGACAGGAAAAGAAAGTAACTATAGAGAGATGAGAAACTGAGAAATGAAGAAAGACAAAAAGGAAAAAAGAAAACAAAATTGCCCCCGGGGATCGTACCAGTGCAGCTGCGCAGACTGTGGAAGTGACTCCCAAGATACACAGTACAGCCCAACTAGAAGGGGCTCCCATGTCACAAAAAGAAAACAAAATAAAACAAAGCCCCCCCTCCAAAGAAAAGCCCCAAGTATCTCGCCAGCATGGTAGCAGGCCGGGGAAGCTGTTCCGCAGTCGAGTGGTGTTTCACAGCCGTTCAAGAAGCAAAGATGGCACACAGAGCCAGGAATTTGATAGGAAAAATGTGGAGGTGGTGAGAGGCACAAAAGAAACCAAAAGAAGTGGAAAAAAGCAACATCTTCAACAAACAAATGGCACTCCAGGAGCCAGCCAGTGTGGGCAGGGCAAATCCAAGCAGCAAGGGGCCGATGCCAGTGCCTCTCGACCAAGAGACTGCAGCTGGCAGGATGCAGAGGAAGCTGAGCAGCAGGAGGCAGACGGATCAGGGGTGGGAAAGCTTATAACACTGGTTACCAGGTGCTCTGTCTCCTGCTGGGAGCTCCTGTAAGCTGTTTTCTGTACACTCCCTGTCTGCCGATCTCCGATGTGGGCAGGGAGAATCCAAACGGCTCGGACTCTGCACCTCTCAAGCAGTCAAGCGAGTGCAGCCGGCTCTGAAGTAGGGGAGGTTAAGCAGGGGGGAGAAAGTTGAGGGATGGGAAAATGTATATTACTGGTTACTGGGTATTCCGTCTCCTGCTGGGAGCTCTGTGAAGCTGCTTTCCTGCACTCCCTGTCCACCAATCTTCTACTGGAGTCCAACATGACAAATCCATGTCACTTTAGCTGATAGGGGACTTCTGCACGTATCTCTCCTTGCTCTCTTTTCTCTGACTGTTTCTTATTCCATTTGGTGCTTGGCTGAGTTCTTAATCTCTTCATTTGACACAGGGTTCAAGGATTAGTGTTTGTCTCTGTTTTGCTTAGTTTTTTGGATCTTTGCTGTGGAGGGATGGTGTGGTGCTTCCGTCTATAGCACCATGCTGGCTGGAAGCTGCAATAAGACTCTATTCATAGGAACTTTTTTTATGAAGTTTATATGAGATCCATCTCAATTGATATTCCATCAATTCCTGGAGCCTTGTTTTTTGCCAGTGCCTTCAGAGCAGCTTGGACTTCTTCCTTCAGTACCATCAGTTCCTGATCATATGCCACCCTCTTGAAATGGTTGAATATCGACTAATTCTTTTTGGTATAATGACTCTGTGTATTCCTTCCATCTTCTTTTGATGCTGCCTGTGTTGTTTAATATTTTCCCCATGGAATTCTTCACTACTGCAATTCAGGGCTTGAATTTTTTCTTCAGTTCTTTCAGCTTGGGAAACGCTGAGCGTGTTCTTCCCTTTTGGTTTTCCATCTCCAGCTCTTTGCACATGCCATTATAATACTTTGTCTTCTCGAGAGGCCCTTTGAAATATTCTGTTCAGCTCTTTTACTTCATTAATTCTTTCTTTTGCTTTAGCTGCTCGACGCTCAAGAGCAAGTTTCAGAGTCCCCTCTGACATCCATCTTGGTCTTTTCTTTCTTTCCTGTCTTTTCAGTGACCTCTTGCTTTCTTCATGGATGATGTCCTTGATATGTCTTGGAAGAAGTGCAGCCAGAATGCTCCTTAGAGGCAAGGATGGCAAGACTGCGTCTTACATACTTTGGACATGTTGTCAGGAGGGATGAGTCCCTGGAGAAGCACATCATGCTTGGCAGAGTACAGGGTCAGCGGAAAAGAGGACAACCCTCAACAAGGTGGATTGACACAGTGGCTGCAACAATGAGCTCAGGCATAACAACGATTGTAAGGATGGCGCAGGACCAGGCAGTGTTTTGTTCTGTTGTGCATAGGGTCTCTATGAGTCAGAACTGACTCGACGGCACCTAACAACAACAACAACATGAGATCCATGTTTGCAAAGTGATAAAGTGCCTGGTACCTACTACAGCTCCTTTTTATCACAGCACCTCTTTTCAAAGTCAACTGAAGGAGGACCCAAGCATTTGCTCTGATACACTGTGAGTGGTTTCTTGAACACCTGTGAAGTACATGAAATTAGGCTTTTTTTGTTTTTGCTTTGTTTGTTTTTCTTCCAAGCTACACTTGAGGACTAAATATATTTTGGTGTATTCATATTCTTGTCATCTAATTAAATAAAAGAAGTAATGGGAAAGTCTCTGTTGAGACATTTTGCTATCACTGTTAGAATACATAGTCTGCATCCTCACTTACATTCCTAAAAGTTTTATACCAGTGTTTGGTCCACCTAGAATTATTCTTGATGGAACTCCTACTTTTTTATTCATAAGATACTTCTTATTTCCTTGGTTGACAGCTTTTTTGGTATGTGTGTATTTTCAATTACATTCGATTATAGACTTGATTATATATGTGAAGATCTGATTGCCATCTTACGCAGGAAGTCTCCATACTCATTCTTTGTGATTAGTTCATCTGTCACTTCTTCAGGAAGGTTTGGCTAATGCGCTCCTCTGTCCCAATGAGAATACAGCTACCTTTTATGTGATCTCCTAATGCCTTGGATACATCTTTAGCATTGTGCTTATCATAGTACATAGGTTTATGTAGTGTTTCCTACACTAGGCTGTAAGTTCTTTGAGGGCAGGAACTGTTGTATCCATCTTCGTATCACATTTAGTTGCCTGACGTATAGCTCTGCACTCAGATAAGAATACCAGATACTTATCTAGAATCACCAAAAATGTCATCTTCGTCCTTAGCATTTAAATAGTAAACACTATTCCATATGTCAAAGGGGTCATTCGTCTTGCACCAAAGCATCTCTAAATCATTCCTCCCTGTCCCTGTTCTTTACTTCATTTAAGTGATTCTGCAACCCCTTGCCTTAGTAACTCTCTCTAAGGCTCAAGCTTTCAAATTCTTATTTACTTAGCCGACTAAATGCACATTTACTCTATGCTTGCATGCAAACAATACCACTGTATCGCTCCCTTTAAAGCCTAAAGGGGAAAACAACTTTAAAAACTATACAGCATTAAACAAAGGACAACTCAGTGTAGATCAAAGTCCAACTCCAACAGATTTGGCCCCAGCATCCTATCTGATAAGGAGGCACTCTCCTTTGGGCAAAATTTATCTACACTCAGTGCTCACAGGTACTAACTTGAGCAGAACTATCCAGCATTTTAGTGCATACAGTTAAAACTGTGACAAAGGCATATGGTTTTATCCTCTAATTCACAAAACCTCCTAATTTACGCATCAGCTTCACTTTTTCAGATGCCCACTGGGATAATTACAGTGCTTATTTCACTTGTCTGCTTTATTTAGATAATAAGACCAAAAGGCCAGGGATGCCTTTTCCATTTCTATCAATAGCACTGAATACAACATATGTGAACAACAGTTGTGAAATAATAATACTGGGTTTTAATATCTTTTTGTAACACATCTATTTGAATAGGCTAGGGAATATATTAGAGTCAAGTTCATTTATTTTCTTCCTGAGATTTCTATATTGATTCTAACACTAGAAATTACAGGCCATTAGTGTATCATTTAGAATTTTCTCTTCTTGAACATTTTTAGCAGTGTATTATTGGTACTTAATTCTACACTTGAATCATAGCTATGGTTTCCTCTAGATCCAATGCCAATAATTTCATAAAAGTTTTTCTAATGGATAACTCAGTTATAAAAGCTTATGGAATACTTTTTCTGTGCCAGGCACTGTTCTGAGTGATTACTTATAAAATTAATTTTTACATCCAGGGAACAGGGACATTTTTAAAAGCTCATTCAATGTCTCACAACTAAGAAGGAACAAAATGAGGATTTGAAAAATATTGATTCAGTGGTCTCACCACTATGCCTGACCATCTCTTTACACAGAGGTTAGACTGTATTCAATAAGGAGGTACTCAGAGTCTATAAAATTGACTTGAATTACAAAATTCCTGAAAAAAAAGTTTTTTAAATAATTGTAGTTGTTTTAGTAAATTTATGTGTCAGTTTTAACAGATTTTATTTCTAATCTCATACTTAATAATTTTATGATATAAACAGCACTGTACTCTTTTAGGAAACGCTGATGGTATAGTAGTTAAGCACTACGGCTGCTAACCAAAAGGTCAGCAGTTTGAATCTACCAGATGCTCCTTGGAAACTCTACGGGGCAGTTCTACTCTGTCTTATAGGATCACTGAGTCAGAATCGACTCGACAGCAATGGGTTTTATGGGTACTATTTTAAGGAATTTTGCTATTATTTCTCATTTTGATGGGGATCTAAAATCTTTTAAAGTATAACAAAACCCTTGGATACTCTAAGTAGGAAAAATACAAATCATTTATTAATTAAATCTCTAGGATACATCTTAGTATTGATAGCTTAAAATTGCTCACACATACGTGTACACACAAACTCAATTCAGTTTCGCTTTTCCCTATTTTTCACTTTACTTGTTTCTTAACCTTCAAAGGCTATAAAAAATGACCCACGTTTTCCTCTACTGAAAAGTACACTTGTGATGTTTTCTATATGTTGTATTCAATCATCCAACAAATTGTGGCTGACTACAATGTTCACAGTACTTGGCATACATGAGTAAACAAAACCGGGAAACACATCTGTCCTGTTGTGTACACACTAGTGTCAGAAGAGACAAACAACAGATGCAATCAATAAATAACATTGATGGCAGGCTGGAGGATGATAAAGAAAACACAGAGCTGTGTTAGGTGGCTTGAGAGTCCTCGGGAGCTGGGGCAAGCTGTAATATTTAACAGGGTCGTCATGGAAGGTGTTGAGAAAGAACTGTCTGAGCACAAAGATGTGAAGGAGGGGAGAGAGAGCCATGCAGACATAGGAGGGACTTGCATACTGGTCAGCTGCAAACATTTGTGATTTTAAAAGCTCATTCTCGTGAGTAAGGACAGCATGTGGTATTAGAGAAAACACTGGCAGTTCATTGAGGCTGAAATTTGATCTGAAAAGGGCTAGGCTGAGCATTCAACAGGCCTGGGGCTGTCATTTCTGTTTTGCAAATAGACTCTGACTTAGAAGCATGCCTGAGAAAAGAAACAAAAGTTCACTAGGCTGTCTTTTGAACAAAAATAGAGGTAATCAACAAGGAACCCTGAAAACAGAAAGACAACCAGCAGGCATGACCCTGAAATGATGGCATTTATTGTAATACAGGTGTCACTGGGTGTGGTGCAAATGGTTAACTGCTTGACTACTAGCCAAAAGGTTGGTAGTTTGAACCCATCTAGAGACACCTGGAAGACAGGCCTGGAGATCTGCTTCCGAAAGCTACAGCCTTGCAGAACTTATGAAGCACAGTTCTACTCTGCACACATGGGGTCACCATGAGTCCTAATTGACGCACGGCAACTAACAACAACAATTGTAATAAATTAAAAAAAAAATTTGCTAACTAGCTGAATTTTCCCAAAGGTGAGGGTTTTATAAATGGCTCATAAGTATGCTGTAGGAACACTGAATAAAGACAAATTGTTAACAAAGAAGTAACTAGGACTTGCCTGGAGCCATGCACAACCAGACTTCCGGGATGGATAAAGTCGTCTATTAGATAAACCAATTGGGCTCATGGTGACCCCATGTGTGTCAGAGTAAAATTGCATTCCATGGGATTTTCAGAGCTGTGACCTTTGGGAAGCAGATTGCCAGGCCTTTCTTCCAAAGCACCTCTGGGTGAGTTTGGGAAACAGATTGCCAGGATTTTCTTCTGAGGTACCTCTAGGTAGGTTCAAAATCCCAACTTTTGGTTTATACCTGAACCTGCTCTAATAAAGAAGTTGATGGGCCAAATCTACCCAGAGGGGCCTGGGAAGAAAGGCCTGGTGATCTGCTTCTCCAAGGTCACACTCTTGAAAACCCTATGAAGCAGTTCTGCTTTGCACACATGGGGTCTCCGTAAGTTGAAATGGGCTCCATGACCACTGTCTGTTTTTGTTGGTGTTAGGTAAGGGCAGTCCAGGAGAAGAACCTCTGGAGGGCAGATGGGCAGATGTTCTTCTCCACTATGGGGCCAAGATTAAGTGCAGGGGTTTCAGAAACCAGAGCCAGAGAACTTTGACTCTGCAAATTTTGCAGCTCCAGGGGAGTGAGGAGAGAAGAGGAATCTTTGTGGGGTACAGAAAGACCGATCTTCTTTATGCAGATGCTAAATGGAGCAAAGCTACCAAAAAAAAAAAAAAAAAACCCAAACCCATTCCAACTCACTGCAACCCTATAGAACTACATATAGAAAGAAAACTTGGAAGCAGAGTTTTCAAATGCCTGAATTTTAGCTAAATTCTGTGCAACTCAGAGTCAACATGCTTCAGAGCTGGGTAAGCAGATTCTGAGGTCTAGACGTTATGACTGGAGGATATCACATACTATATAACAATGAATCACAACTGAAGAAAGATCATCTGGAAGTTAGCCCACACAACAACTGCTACCAAGAGTCTGTAAGATTTTATAAACCTCTGTAATTTCCCAAATTACAAATTCGTGACTTTCGTTATTCTCATTTCTCATCTCCAGTATCACTTCCTCAACGAAACCTTCTCAAATACCCCAGATGACATAAGATTTCCTGCTTGACAGTCTCATTGTGCTTCTGTAGTCGTAATTAAATAATAAATCAGGTAATAAGTGATGTACGGTCTCTGTCTATCCTAAGCTTCCTAAGGGCAAGAACCAGGCTTGTTAGTCTAATTGCCCCCTGTCTCCCAGGCACTGGAGGCATACAATAAGGGCTCCTCAAGTGAATAAATGAAGATATCCAAAAAACAGAACCTCCAGAGTGATTATGATTTAAAATGCAGTCAGTTATTTTAGCAGGATGGTGCAGGAAAAAAATCAAAGAGGCAGAAAGGCAGTTGACAAGGACAGATAAATTAAATATCCAGCATCTACAGAAATAAGGAAAACTTGCTGATTTCAATAATTTAAAGGAATGCTATTCCTTCAGCGTTTAGAGAAGGACAACATAGGAAACATTTATCTGAAGAACAGGACCTTTATTTCTTTCCCAAATCCCAAATTTAAGAAATAATACAAGCAAAAAGCTGGAAGCAACCAAGGTGTCCATCAACGGATGAATGCATAAATAAATTATGGTACATTCACACAATGGAATACTAGGCATTGATAAAGAACAGTGACGAATTTGTGAAACATTTCATAACATGGAGGAACCTGGAAGGCATTATGCTGAGTGAAATTAGTCAGATGCAAAAGGACAAATATTGTATAAGACCACTATTATAAGATCTTGAGAAACAGTTTAAACTGAGAAGAACACATTCTTTTGTGGTTATGGGGGGGGGGAGGAAGGGAGGGTGGGAGAGGGTTATTTATTGATTACATAAGATAAGAACTACTTTGGGTGAAGGGAAGGACAACACTCAATACAGGGGAGGTCAGCACAACTGGACTGGACCAAAAGCAAAGAAGCTTCCTGAATAAAGTGAATACTTCGAAGGTCAGCGGAGCAAGGGCATGGGTTTGGGGACTATGGCTTCAGGGGACATCTAAGTCAATTGGCAAAATAAATTCTATTAAGAAAACATTCTGCATCCCACTTTGTAGTATGGTGTCTGGGGTCTTAAACACTAACAAGTAGCCATCTAAGATGCATCAATGAGTCTCAACCCACCTGGATCAAAGAAGAATGAAGAACACCAAGGTCACAAGGTAATTATGAGCCCAAGAGACAGAAAGGGCCACATGAACTAGAGACTACATCATCCTGAGACCAGAAGAACTAGATGGTGCCCGGCCACAACCGATAACCGATGACCACCCTGACAGGGAGCACAACAGAAAACCCCTGCAGGAGCAGGAGAACAGTGGGATGCAGACCCCAAATTCTCATAAAAAGACCAGACTTAATGGTCTGACTAAGACTAGAAGAATCCCGGCGGTCACGGTCCCCAAACCTTCTGTTGGCCCAGGACAGGAACCATTCCTGAAGCCAACTCATCAGACATGGATTGGACTGGACAATGCGTTGGAGAGAGATGTTGATGAGGAGTGAGCTACGTGCATCAGGTGGACACTTGAGACTATGTTGGCATATCCTGTCTGGAGGGAGATGGGAGGGTAGAGGGGGTTAGAAACTGGCAAAACCGTCACGAAAGGAGAGACTGGAAGGAGGGAGCGGACTGACTCATTAGAGTGAGAGTAAGTGGGAGTATGGAGTAAGGTGTATATAAGTTTATATGTGAGAGAGTGACTTGAGATGTAAACTTTCACTTATAGCACAATAAAAATTATTAAAAAAATAATACATAACATAATCATTAACTCAGTAATCTGAGGGAGGGTTTGTGAGCATAGACCCCGGGGACAAACTGCTAGGGCTGGCCTCCCAGCTCTGTCACTTATTAGCCGGGCGTGTTACTTCACTTTAACTTCCTCATCAGCAAAATTGGGGTAATAACCATAAATTGCCTCTTAGAGTTGTACAAATTAAATTATATATGTAAAGTGCTTATAATAGTGCCTGGCATATGGCAAATGGAATACAAATGTCTTATTTTTGTTGTTGTTTCTGATACACTTTTAACTAATATGGACTATACAGGCTGCCATATTTACTGCCTGTATAATCGTTATTATCAGTTGCAATTCCAGACATCCCTGGGACCTGGAAACTCTTTCTCCTGTTAACTAGCTTTTGATATGCGTTTTTAACAATCTCTAATTATACTGGTTTACAATAGTTTTAAAGTTGCAAATCACCTAAAATTCTTTTTTAGAAGTAGACAAAGTGAAGAGCCATCATCTTTTCCTTAGCACCTACTATAGTATGCAATGAAATGCTATTTAGTACTCTTAAAGTTACGAAATTCATTGCGACTATACTACTTAAATTAATCTGAAGCCCAATTAATTTTAAAACAAAGTGATTTTCAAAGTTAAACTAATAAAAATGCAGTCCAGCACCAGATATTAAAGAAAAATGAATAAAATTATTTCTTTGAAATACACTTCATAGATATTCAGACTATTTGTCCCTCTAACATTTACTTGTATGATAAGACAATTTTTTTTTTTTTACTCTGAAGCAGGAATGATGAAGAAGCGCGGTGCTGGGCACACAGGAAGTGTTCAATAAATATTGATTAAATGAATGAATGACAGACTGATGATATTTCACATCTGATGGCCAAAAGAGCTTAGAGAATGACTGGAGCTTGTCTTTACTAAAAAGGATACCAAAAATTGTACAACAGATACTTGATACAAACATAAAGGGAAAAGCATGGAAGAAGAGATAACAGAAAAAATAATTAAAAATAAAAAATGTCTTCCATTGCTATCTATGCCTTCTTTCGTTGCTAGTTGAAAATAAGACAGATTAAAGGCAAACCAGGCGCAGCACATTTCTCATGCCCAGCTGGATCCATCATAGTGATACTCTCATTTAAATTGCTCATATGTACTTATCTATGTGTTACACAGCATTGTGTACTCTGAAAGTATAATAAAAATGATGAGCTCACGTGGGCCTTATAAGAAATAACTAGTTACTGTTTAAAATGTTTATTGGATATGAAAATACCACGATTTCTATTTACTATGCACAGCTGTACAATTAGAAAAGAAGTGGCTCTTCTCTCTATTCCCCATCCTCTGGTAACATGCTATTAGAGGCTGGATGAGGAAGATGGAGACAGTGCCAATGGGAATCAGGCAGGATAGGGTGGCGCGGTTGTGGTTAGCAGCCCTACTTGCACTGCCACTCTGAGAGTCTGACTTCCAGAAGTCCCAGAAAACCACAGTCCTCGCCTCCTGTTATAACTGTGTCCTGGAGGACCATGTATGAGTAGGGTGGTCTGCAAGCAAGAGGACAACGGTGATGGAGCCACCTGATAAATAGTGTCAGCATCCGCAGTTTCCTCTTTGCAGGCTTGCAGCCACATCCTGACTGTGCCAAGGACCATTCAAGGCACTAGAACTGAACACTTAGACTCTGTATCAAGTTCTGTCACTACTCTGTGCCTCAGCTGTGACTACATTATAGGATCAATATTTCCCCCATCAACCTCATGATTCTCTTTATAACTGGTATCCTTATAAGAAGAGAATAAGGGACACAGAGGGAAGACGGCCATGTGAAGAGAGAGGCAGAGACTGAAGTTACACCACCACAAGTCAAAGAATGGCTGGGGCTACCAGAAGCTGAAAGAAACAAAGAAGTTTCTTCCCCTAGAGCCTTGCCAGTACCCTGAATTCAGACTTCTAGCCTCCAGGACTTTGAAAAAATGCATTTCTATTGTTTTAAGTCACTCCCCAGCCCCTGCTGGTATTTGATTATGGCAGCCCTAGGAAGCTAACATAGCCAGTCAGGCCTCCTGGCCAGGTCTACACCAAGAGATTCTCTAGACATGAGACAGCATAAGTAAAGACATCACTGCATATTTGAGATCTGGCTAGGTTTTAACGTGTCCACGCAAAATCTCAAAGTGTACAGGGGACAAAGATTACTGGGTATGCTCTCTGATTTTGTATGCATGCCCATGGCCATACAACGGACCTTTGGTTCCTCAGATCTGTGCTGTGCCACCTGTGGGGACACCCATTCATCACACGCTATCGAACCTTTGTTACCAACACATTCACCTGCTTATACATTTCTTCATCTGGCACCATCTTTTCCAAATAATGTGGTTGCCCACCGGGCTGAACTTGTTCACCTGTTTGTTCTGCTCTAATAATATTTGACAAGCCACAATTCATCACAGTAGACACAGAATAAGTCAGATAAACAGCAACTGTTTCAGAGTAGTATTACAATTTTTAAGATGGTATCACAGGGAATTGCCTTTGAAAATTTACTCAATGTAGTTTCCTATAAACTCTAACAATATAACCAAACCAGTTGCCATCAGTTCAATTCCAACTCATGACGACTCTATGTATGTCAGGTAGAACTGTGCTCCGTAGAATTTTCAGTGGCCGATTTTTCAGAAGTAGATCACCAGACTTTTCTTCTCAGGCACCTCTGGGTGTAGTAGAACCTCCAATCTTTTGCTTAGCATCTAAGCACCACCCAGGGACTCCAATTCTAACAATAAATGATTATATTTCTTGCTCTAATTTCTGTTCCTAAAGTTGTGAGTGAAAGATTTGGAGGTAAAACATGTTTTCCAGGACTCTAAGGTCACTCTTTCATAAATAATTCTTTCACTGAACACAGTGATATTAAAAAGTCTGAAAGTAGAGAGCAGTTTTGTGGTTCCTTAAAAAGTTACACATAATAATTAACAATAACCCAGCAATACCTGCTCTAGGTATATATTCAAAAGAATGGAAAGCAGGGGTAAAAACAGAAACCTGAACACCCATGTTCACTGCAGCACTATTCACAATAGCCAGAAGGTGGAAACACCCTAGATGTCTATCAAGAGATGAATAGATAAACAAACCGTGGTACATACATACAATGGAATATTACTCAGCTGTTAAGAGAAATGAAGTCCTGACACACGCTACAACATAGATTAACCTTGAAAACATTATGCTGTGTAAAATAAGTTAGTCCCAAAAGGACAAATCTTCTATAATCCCACTTACGTGCCACAGGCAAATGTACAGAGACCAAAGTTTATTAGTGGTCACCAGGGGTAGAAGGAAGGAGGACAAGGACAGTCATTGCTTGGGAGGCACTCAGTTTCTTTAACGGTGTGGAATAATTTAGAAAACTATAGTTGTGATGGTTGTACAAGAGGGATGTAATCAGTGTAACCGAATTGTGGCTGTAAAAATTGATTTTTTGTTTTGTTATGTAGATTTTTACCACAGTTAAAAAAAAGTCTGAAAGTTATCAAGCCCCTGAAAGTGAGCTACAGACTCCCTAATCACCAGGATTTTGTTTCTGTTAAAGTCTCTCTCTCGTTTCCCTCCAGAATCTCAAGCGCAGATGTGGCATGGGGGAGAAAGGCAGAGAGCTGACGCATGATTAGAACTTGAACCTGAAAACGGCCAAACACAAATCATAACCGCTGTTGCAGATGGGCAAGTTAAATATAAAATCTCCGCTGATGAGAAAGTGATATTAAAAAAGAAAAACCTAGGTCTGTAGCATAGCGGCCAGATATAGCAAATGGCTCAACAGTACTAGGATTTTTTAAATTTCAGACATCATTAAAACAAATTTTGTTTTGTTTTGCTTTGTTTTGTTCCGTTTTATGGGATCACCAATTTAAAGGAATATCCATGACATTTGCTATTGCATAGCGCAGAATTTAGAAATCTCTGTCTGGAATAAGACTGATCAAGATTTGAACTGTGGAACCATGGAAGTGCACTGCATGAAAGACTATAAGGGACTGAAAGTTGTAACATGATCTTAAAATCAAAGCCCAATTCAAGTGCAGGTTGAATCTAAATCAATGTGCTAGCCAATTATCAATGCAAGTCTGTGCTTACATAACGTGGTATGGCTTTCTTCATACAAGAAAACAGGTCAGGGGGCAGGTTCAGTAGAGCACACAGAGGTTTTCCCATAAAAGATACTGGAGTTCCACGTGGAGGCAAAGAAAACAGGGAAGAACGGGTTTCCTTTCTTCAATTTTCCAAAATGTCATTTTCTGTTTGCAAAAATTCATTAAGACTGGCAGTCTTAAACCATCATGTTTTTTTTTAAAAATCTCGGTGTTCTTATCTGTCTAAATAAGGGTATTACACTGAAGATAATCTTCTATGATTCAGGTCTTGAAGCACTTATATTTATTATTTACCACCAAAAATATGTTACAGGTGCTCTGATTAAGACAATGTAGTTTATGTCTCAAGGCGTACCTGGGAGTCTCTCCTCTTTTCCTTTTTTAAACAGAATTACTAGCTTTTGCTTCTTTTACCAACAGTTACCTCTATCATAAAAGTTTAAAAAGTTATAAATCTGGGACAGTACAGAACATTAGTAGTATTATATATTACATAGCCTTTAATGATTTGTTCGTGCTTTCGTACATGTATATATTTTCTTAAATTATTTTTGTATATTTAAATTTAAACATTTAGTGGGTATCTAGTCATGCTACAAGACAACAGGTGCTAAAACTACAAAAACTAAAAAGATAAACCAGTGCACAGTGCAGTATTGGGGACCAAAGCAGATAAAACTAGTATACATAATGAGACTACATAATGAGACTAGATCTATTACAGGCATATTAACAAAGCAGAAGAAAGATTCTAGGAAGAGAAATTAATTTTGCCAGTTGTAGGTGATTAACATGAAATGTTATAGAAACGAAAAGATATTTCAACTAGGTTTTGATAAAAATTGACAGAAACACAAAATAAGGAACAATATTCTTAAAAATACACAAATTTATTTGGGGTATTTAGGATATAATATTTACAGGGATGGGATCAAGGTGATAATGAGGAGAAATTGACAGAGATGAGACCGATCGGCCACTTGTGGCATTGAATTTCCTTCTGTTTTACATACTTTAGACAATAAAACCAAAAAAACCAAATCCAGGGCCGTTGAGTCGATTCCGACTCATAGCGACCCTATAGGACAGAGTAGAACTGCCTCATAGTTTCCAAGGAGCACCTGGCGGATTTGAACTGCCGAACCTTTGGCTAGTAGCCGTAGCACTTAACCACTATGCCACCAGGGTTTCCAACTTTAGACAATAGTCATTAAAGATTTCTAAGTAGAAAAATAACATTTGAATTTTAGAACTAGAACTCAGCAGCACATGGAGGAAATCTCCCAAACTCCCACTGCACCTTTTTTTTTTTTTTCCAAACATTATCCGAAGGGGTAGTGCTCCTCTCCAATTCTGGGGCCAATCCATCCACTACTTCCCAGGTCTCCACCCCTGCCAGTCCTGGACTGAGCCAGGACTTGTCTCTTCTCTCCCTTCTGCCTCTAATCATTTTGTGCTATTAACAGTTTCTTTTACAAGCTTAATTATCAAATGTTAATTACATTCCATAAGAATTGTTTTCAAAAATATTATGGGATTGTAACAGACCTTAGGGGCAGGGTTCCCCCTCCAGACCCAAACACAGCAAGCTTGGGAAGGAGGCAGTTATGAAAAAGACAGTGAGATACTGTATCATCGTTCATATTTACACTGTTTCTTCCTCCCACTATTTTTACAGCTGCTTGCATCATTGAGCTTGTGGGCTAAAGGAAGTGACCGTAACAACTCCAAATACAGAGCAAGACACCTATTTGTGGAACTCAGTCTTTCTTTCTAGATGCATTTAAGCTGGACAGGTTAAATTGGGCCTACTTCTTGAAGGTTTCTTTGCATTAACTATATCTAATTTTTATTACAGCTCAATAAATGATACATTCTGTAACAGTCTCAAGAGTAGTAATTCTCTTGTTCTCTTGAAGACACCCCCACAGCATACCCTGACTTCTTAGCCAAAGTCCCAGCACAACTGAGTAGGAGGCAAATACATAGAGCCCACAGGAGATCTGCCAAATGTGGAACTGTATAGTCACATGCCTAAGCTTTCCCCTACTCTCTCGCCTGTAAACACAAGCAAAAGCTATGATTTTAATTCATTCTTGCCCCCATTTATAATAAATTAAAGTTGCCATTTCTGATCTTTTACAAAAACATTTGTGGAAATCCTAATTACAAATATTCATATAATATCACTCCAAAAGGTAAACTCGTAAGATTCAAAAAGAAGACTAACTCATGATTCTCAGACGATGTTATATTTCAGGGAAGTGAAAATTACCAAGGGATGTTGCTCCCCTTGTATCTACTGTATATTACGGAATTTAAAGAAATCTTTCTGGATACTGATATTAAAATAATCTTTATAGCACCTTCAATTCCAGAATTTCAGGATGGTAAACTTGACATATTTAGTAAATAATGCTTGAAACAACTGATTAAAAAAATTTATTAACTTTGTCATAATTCTTAAAAGTTAAATATTAATTAAAAAAAAAAGTCATCAATCACCTTTCCCTTACCTCTTAGTTTGAGGACTATTCAATCAATTACAGATAACAAAAACATCATTTTCAATAAGCAGAACTGAAACCGAGATTCCTCAGTATTGTCAGCATTTAGTATTCACTATACATTTATATATTTATACGGAGCCCTGGTGGCACAGTGGTTAAGAGACAGGGCTGCTAACTAAAAGCTCGGCAGGTTTTCAAATCCAACAGCCGCTCCTTGGAAACCCTATGGGGCAGCTCTACTCTGTCCTATAGTGTTGCTATGAGTCAGAATCGACTTGATGGCAACGGGTCTGCTTGTTTGTTTTTTAATATACATATGATTAATATTAACACAAAATGAGTTTGTGGAAGTAATTTATGCAGGATCAATCTGAGTTAGCCATCAGAAAGATTACATTATTACAAGTGTTATGATATATCATCATTTTACCAGTCACTAGACTTCATGTTCACGGCCGAACAAGCATTCACAAACAGATATAACTACAATCAAGTACCCAGTTGCTTCAAATCCGGGGGTGGGGCAGTTAGCCATTTACCCTCACACCTGTTATGAAGAACAGCGAAAATGCTTCTCATCGTACTTGAGAATTTATCTCCAGCAACTTCCAGCTTAAAGCAGTACCCACCCCACAGGCCATTCATCTTAGGATCAGCTGATAAGGACACCCTTGGTTCGAGAAATTGATAGTATCACACAGACACTGAGGAGGACTTTTGAGCACTCTTAGGAAAGTCGGTGCAGATGACTAGGTCATCTGGAAAAAAATACTAAACCAATTAGGCTCGATAGTTGAAAACAGTAACGAGAGTTTAGAAACTGATAAAAGAACTTATTGTATTTTGCCAGTTAGGATATTCCCTGATTATGCATTATATAATAAAATGAGGATTTAGCAGTGAAACATTTCACTAATATTTTCCTTTTGCATAACACCTATGTTGTTTTAAGCTTTTCTATTTGCCCAATATTTTTTACTCTACAAAGCTGCAAGTTATCCAGAGATTGATTCTAACGCTGATGATTCTCAGATCTTGTTTAAGGGCATGGATTTCCAGCAGTAAAATTAGAAATTACTCAATATCATAAATACATAATGGCTCATGCCTACAGTCTCTGTAGAAGATGAGATATAATTTGCATAAAATAAAATTCACCAATTATACTGTACAGTTGAGTAATTTTTGTAAAGTACAAGCCCTTCTAAAGACACTATTTGTATCAGGATATAAAGTCAGAAAGTTCCCTTTTGTTCACTGGTAGTCAAAACTCTTACCCCATTCTCAGTTCCTAGACACCACACTTCTGCCTTCTGTCACTATAGTTTTGCTTTTTCTAGAATTTCATAGAAGGAGCCCTGGTGGCACAGGGGTTAAGAGCTCGGGTGTTAACCAAAAGATTGGTGGCGTGACATAGGGGTCATTCGGTATGCAGTGTTTTATGTTTGGTTCTTTCACTTAGCAAAACGGATTAGAGACGCATCCATGTTGTTGAGTCAGTCACCTCTTCCATTTCATAACTGAGTAGCACTGGACTGTATAGTTTTATTAATTCTGATAAAATTGATTGATCTTTTAATCTGACCAATCAGGAAATAAAGAGAGAAGAAACAAATGATAATACCAGGAAAGAAAGATGAGCATCACTATGGATTCTACAGATATAAAAGGATAAGAGAGTATTATAAAAAATTTTAGCCAATAAATTTGACAACTAAAATGAAATGGAAAATTTCCTTGAAAAACACATACAACCAAAGCTTTCTCAAGAAGAAATCAATAACGTAAAAAGCCCTGCATCTATTAGAGGAATTGAATTTGTTGTTAAAAATCTCCCTACAAAGAGAATTCCATACCCAGGGGGGTTCAATGGTTATTTCTACCAAACACTTAGGGAAAATATATTTCCAGTACTACAGAAAGTGTTCCATAAAACAGAAGAGGTATACTTTCCAACCTCATTTGATGAGGCTAACATTATCCTGCTACCAAAATAAGACAAAGACATTACTTCCCAACCTCGTTTTATGAGGTTAACATTATCAAGAGAAGAAACAAAACAAAAAACTACAGACCATTAGCTCTCATGAACACAGACTCAAATATCCTTAACAAATTTTCAGAATATACCATCAAGTGATACACAAAAAAGATAATACAGGATAATCAAGGATAATATAAAAAATGATACGTGATAAAAGTGACATAAATTAACTGTGCATTTTTATTACTTTTTCCTTAATATTTGGTACAGGACTGAATTAATTTTTATTGGTTTAATTTCCAAAAACACTTTATTTTAAAATTAACTGATCTTTGGATTAATTTAAATAGTACGATTCAATGAATTATATAAATAAATTCACGTGTTTTCAAGGTATCGCTCCCTACTTTGTGTTCCTGTCAGTTTTCATGAAAATCTTCACCAATCCTAGTGGTGGGATTGCCGTGCCACATAGAAGTGCTTGCTTTACTTTCTGTTGTTGTTTCTTCCTCGTCCGTCTTGGTCTGGAAGGTCTACTGAAACCTGCTGAGCATCAGCGCCACACAAGCCTCCACTGACATGCTGGATGCTGGCTGCTTACGAGGTCCAATGTCTGGGAATCAAACTTGGGTCTCCTGCATGGAAGGTAAAAATTCTACCACTGAATGATCAATGCCCGTTTTACTTTATAAGAAACTATAAAATTGTTCCCCAAAGAAGATGTAGCATTTTGCATTTCCACCAGTAACATGTATGAAATTTCCAGTAACTGAATTTCCAGTTACTCTGCATCCTTGACGCCATTTGGTATTGCCGGTCTTTTTAATTTTAGCCATCCTACCCCATTGCAGTTGAGTCAATTCCGACTCATACTGACCCTATAGGACAGAGTAGAACTGGCCCACAGGGTTTCCAAAGCTGTAAATCTTTATGGAAGCAAACTGCCACATCTTTCTTCCAAGAAGCGGCTGGTGGGTTCTAACCACTGACTTCTCGGTTAGCAGTCAAGAGCTTAATGACTGCAACACCAGGGCTTCTTCTTAAGCCATCCCAGTGGGTGTGAAAGAAGCCCAGGTGGTGCAGTGGTTAAGCACTCAGTTACTAACTAAAAAGTTGACACTTCGAACCCACCCAGCAGCTCCTCAAGAGAAAGACTTGCCAATCTACTCCTGTAAAGATCACAGCCTAGAAAATTCTATGGAGCAGTTCTGCTCTGTTACATGGGGTCACTCTGGTTGAAATCAACTCAACAGCACCTGACAACAAGTAGGTGTGAGGAGTCTTCTGGTGGTACAGTTAACAGACCTACTGCTAACCAAAAGGTTTGAGGTTCGAATCCACCCGGAGACACCTCAGAAGAAAAGTCCGGAGATTTATTTCCAAAAAATCAGCCATTGAAAACCATATGGAGCACATTTCGATTCTGACACACATAATGTCTCCAGGAGCAGAAATGGACTTGAAAGCAATGGGTTAGTGGGTGTGACGTGGTGTGTTTTTCATCTGCATTTATCTAATGATTAACGATGTTGAACATCCATCCATAAGTTTACTTGCCATTTTCATATCTAGTGTTTATCCAAACATTCCACCTTCACTTTTTAAAAAACAGGTTGTTTGTCTTGTTATTAAGTCATAAGAGTTCTTATATATACTGGCTACAAATTTTTTATCGTATATGTTCTACAATGTATTCTCCCAGTCTGTGGCTTGCCTTTTAAGGTTCTAAACAGTGTTTTGTTTAGAATGTAAAACATTTTAATTTTAAAAAGTGCAGTATTTTCAATGTTCTCTTTTATGACTTGTATTTTTTGCCTCACCCAAAGTCACAAAGACATTCTCCTTTGTTTTCTTCTACATTTTATAGTTTATAGCTCTTACACTTAGGTCTATGATCAAGTTTGAATTAATATCTGTGCAGTATAGGAGGTAACGGTTATGGTTTGGTTTTGATTTTTGTTTTTCATATGGATATCCAGTTGTTACAGCATCGTATGTTGAAGACCAGCATTTCTTTATTGAATCACCTTGGCTCCATTCACAGAAATCAATTGGCCATACGCATGAACTCTGTATTTTGTTCCATGGGTCTACATAATTATTCTTACTGAAATACCACACTGTCTCAAATAATGTAGCATTATTATAAGACTTAAAATCAAGTACAGTAAGTTTTCCAACTTCGTTTTCTATGTAATAGTTGTTTTGACTATTCTATGATTTTGCAGTCTCATATATATTGTAGAATCAGGTGGTAAACTTCTATAGAAGTGTTTTCTGTGATTCTGACTAGAATTATATTGAAATTATAGATGACTTTTGAGATAATTAAAAACTGAACATTATTGAGTTTTCTAATTCTTTACTTGTTTAGTTCTTTATACTTTTTTCTCAGTAAATTCTCACAACTGCAGCAACAAGCAACATCATGATAAATAGGGAAAAGACTGAAGTTGTCGAGGATTTCATTCTACTTGGATCCACAATCAACGCCCATGAAAGGAGCAGTCAAGAAATCCAATGATGTACTGCACTGGGCAAACCTGCTGCAAAAGACATCTTTAAAGTGTTAAAAAGCAAAGATGTCACTTTGAGTACTAAGGTGCACCTGACCCAAGCTGTGCTATTTTCCATCATCTCATATGCATGCAAAAGCTAGACAATGAATGAGGAAGACCAAAGAAGAATTGGTATGTGTGAATTATGAGGTTGGTGAAGAATATTGAATATACCATGGACTGCCAGAAGAATGAACAAATTTGTCTTGAAAGAAGTAAAGCCAGAATGCTCTTTAGAAGCAAGGATGACAAAATTTCCACTCACATACTTTGGACATATAATCATGAGGGACCAGTCCCTGGAGGAGGACATCATGCTTGGTAAAGTAGAGGGTCAGCAAAAAAGGGGAAGACCCTCAACGAGATGGATTGACACAGTGGCTGCAACGATGGGCTCAACTATAAAAACGATTGTGAGGATGGCACAGGACCAAGCAGTGCTTCATTCTGTTGTACGTGGGGGTCACCATGAAAGGGAATCAACTCAACAGCACCTAACAACAACAACGTTTTGTAGTTTTCAGTCTCTAGGTCTCGAACGTATCCTGTTAAATTTATTCCTATGTAGTTAATATTTTTGTACTATTATAAATTACATTTTTATTTCAGTTTTCAATTGTATGTTAACATAAAAAAAAAGAGAAAGAAAATAGATTTTAGGGTATCCTTTTTTTTTTTTTGGAAAGCTTGCTAAATTCATCTGTTAGTTCTGAAACTTTTTTTTTGTAGATTCCTAAAGCTTTTCTACAAAAACCACCATGCCATCTGGGATTGGAATAGTTTTACTCACCCATTTTCAATGTACAAGGCTTTTATTTCTTTTTCATACCGTATTGTACTGCCAAAGATCTCAAGTAAAATGTCGAGTAAAAGTAGTGAGACTTGCTTCTATTTTAGGGAGGAAGTACTCAGTTTTTCAAGGTTAAGTAAAAAGCTACAGGTTTTCTGTAGAATCACTTTGTCAGGCTGAGAAAGTGCCCTTCTATTGCTACTTTGCCACAAGTTTTTGTTATGAATGGGTATTGAACTTTGTCAAATGCTTTTTGCATCTACTGAGATGATCATATGACTTTATTTTTCAATCTGTTAATATGATTAATTACGATGCGTGATTGATTGTTAAGTAAACCTTGCATTCTTGGGATAAAACCCTCTTGATCATTCAATTCTGTATCACCCTTTCTGCTTGTTGTTAGACGGTATACACTGAAAATTTGTTAAGGATATTTGAGTCTATGTTCATGAGAGCTATTGGTCTGTATTTTTTTTGTTTTGTTTTGCCTTGTTTTGGTAGCAGGATAATGTTGACCTCATAAGATGGGGTTGGGAAATATTACCTCCTATGTTTTCTGGAAGAGTTTCCATAGTATTTGAAATATTTTTTCCCTAAGTGTTTAGTAAATTATCAGTGAAGTCACCTGGGTATGGAATTTCCTTTCAGGGAGATCTTTAACAACAAATTCAATTCCTCCAATAGGCTTTTTACATTATCGATTTCTTCTTGAGAAAGCTTTGATCATTTGTGTTTCTCAGGCAAATTTTCCATTTCATTTTAGTTGTCAAATTTATTGCCTTAAAATTTTTCATAATATCTTATTATCCTTTTATATCCATAGAATCTGTAGTGATGTTCATCTTTCTTTCCTGATATTATAATTTGTTTCTTATCTCTATATTCCTTGATTGGTCAGACTAAAGATCTGTCAATTTTATCAATCTTTTCAAAGAATCACCTTTTGGTTTCATTAATTTGATCTATTTTTTTTTATTATATTTCATCGATTTTTTTTTTTTATACTATTTCCTTTCTTCTGCTTGTTTTGGATTCATTTTGCTCTTCTGCTATCATCTCTTTATGGAGAAACTTAAATAACTGATTTAATACTTCTTTTCTAATATAAATATTTAGTGAAAAAAATCTCTCTAATCATTTCTTAGCTGCATCTCACTAATTTTGATCTATAGTGTTTTCATTTCCTTCAGCTAAAAAATTTTCAAATTTAACTTGCAATTTGTTCTTTGAAATATGGGTTATTTATAAATGTGTTGTCACATCTCCAAATATTTACCAAATTTCAAGATACTCTTCAGTTGCTAATTTCTAGTTTTGTTCCTTTGTGATCACAGATTTTGCATGATTTCAGTTCTCTTTAGTAAAAAAAAATTCTTTTTTTTTTTAGTTGAGGGCTTGTTTATGGCCAAGCATAAAATCTTCCCTGGTGCATATTCTGGGTTCACATACTGCTGTTGCTGAGTAAACCAAAACCTGTTGCCATAGAGTCAATTCCAGCTCATAGTAACCCTATAGGACAGAGTGGAACTGCCCCCATAGGGTTTCCAAGGAGCGACTGGTGGATTCGAACTGCCAACCTTTTGGTTAGCAGTCTGAGCTCTTAACCACCACGCCACCAGGGCTCCATGGTGCTAGGTAAAGTACTCTATAAATATCTATCAGGTCACGTTAGAAATTTTTGCTAAAGTCTTCTATACCCTTAGCAAGTTTTCCTCTACTTGTTCTGTCAGTGACTAACCATGGCGTGCTGAAATATCCAACTATAGTTATGGATTTATCTACTTCTCCTTCCAGTTCTATCAAGTTTCACTTCTTGTGATTTGAGGCTCTATTATTGGGTGCATACTCACTTCAGACTGTTCTGTCCTCTTGATGGACTAGCCTCTTTAACACTATGAAATGTCCCCATTTTCCCTGGTAACATTCCTTGTTCTAAAATCTAGCCACACAAGCTTTCTTTTCAATAATGCTTGCATGGTATACCAATTTCCAACATTTCACTTTTAATGACTCACTTCAATGTTTCACAGTATTTTGTTTCCTCTACTCCTTTACCAACACACCCCCCATCCCATCCACCATAGGTGCTCTGTGTGAATGGAACCACCATATACTCAATTGCTCAGTCCAGAATCCTGGGAATTATTTTGATTCTTCTTTTCTCTCATCTGTTAAGGATATCCTAAGGAGTCTTCAGGAAATATCACAAACTCATACACTTCCTCTATCCTCACAGTACTTACCTAAACGAAGTCAAAATCTTTACCCACCTGGACTGCTTCAGAATCTCCTAACCTATCCCCTGGCATCCTTCTGCCCACTTCCAATCCATTTCCTGCACAACTGCAAGGGTGACCTAACATATATTACATTACTAGCCTGTTTTAAGCCTTCCAGTCTCTTCCTATTGCACTTAAAAGAAAATCCACACTCTTTACCATGACCTACAAGATCCTGTATGATTTGTGTCCTGAAACCCTCTTGCCTTATGGACCAGGACCTTCTGTTCCCCATGGTCTTTTTATTTCTGGATTCTATTAAACTCTTCCTATCTAGGATCAGACTAAGACAGGCTAGGAAGAAAGGTCTGGTAATCTACTTTAGAAAATTAGCCAGCGAACACCGTACGGATCACAACAGTTACTGTCCGACGCAGTGCTGAAGATGAGCCCCTTAGGTTTGAAAGGCGTTCAAAATACACAGCAGCCACAGCAATAGACTCAAGCATACCAACTATCGTGCAGATGGCACAGGCCTCAGAAATGTTTCTACCCTCTGTACACGGGGTCACGATGAGTTGGAGTCTACTCAATGGCAACTAACAACAACAACATCTAGGATCTCAGCTGTTGCATCTGTCTGGAACCAATTTACCTCAGCCCTTTCCATTGTTAGCATCTAAACTGATACCTTGTGAATGCCAAAGAGTCATCTCTTCATTAATTCACCCACTCGACAAGTATTTGTTCAGTAGATACTGGATACCAGGCACTGAGCCACAGGCTGAGGATAAAATGTCGAGCCTTGCTTTCAAAGAGCTTACAGTCCAATGAGGAAGACAGACATTACTCATTAAAAGTGCAAACATACAATGAAAGAAGTCCCATAAAAAAAAGGAACCTCAGTAAAACTGAAATAGACCCAGGTTGTGGATAAGTCTCCCTGAGGAAGGGGTCTCTGAGGAAGGTTTGAGGGGATAGTAGAGGTTAACTATCATACTCTGAATTCAGTAGAGAGAAAAAACATATTAGCTGAAATTTTAGTTCATACATGCACAGTGAACAAGATGCATTATGATATTCATTCTGATTAGACACATCACGATTAGTAATCAGTTACGACAACCCTCAATTTGGAACATTTTTGTCATATACCTAAAGACAAAATTATGAGTTTATTATCTCAGATAAGGAAGAATGATAGAAGAGATAGGAAAAGAGTAATGTCAACAACTAAGTTGATTGTGCTCTTCAATTTTTTTAATAAAATATTGTTCTTAACTTATAACCTTAGTAAAATAAAAACACACTTCAATGACTGGAGAGAATAATTTAGTGAAAACAAGAAATACTTGCATTTCCAAAAACACATACCTCAGGTCTCTTTCAAATATGCAATACAATTCTTCTTTTGATCTGGACTTAAAACTACAGGCAGAATGGACCAATATAAAGGACAGAGACATCTAAATATTTCAGGTCTGGTTCTGGTACTCTTATCTTAAATGGCCTCGGCTGGAGACAAAGTTAGTCACCTAGTAGGGGTATGACATCAAACTGACTAAAAGGTGAAATTTTATACTCAAGTCCCATTTTTCTTCTGGCCTCTTGTCTGTGCTGAAAGTAACTAATATTTTCCTCACCTACAATGTCCTTTCTGCTTACCCAAATCCTATTTATTTTTAAAGATTGAGCTTAGCTCTTCAATTTCTCTCATTTTTTTAAAGTTTCTCTGTCAGAAAATTCTGTTCAAATCTAAGCCTAGTTGTATGCTCTATCTGTCTATCTGTTTTGCACACGCTGACGGGCTGTGCCTCAAACTTCCAGGCAGCTATTAGACTGCTGGGAATCATACACCCAGTGGCATCAACCATTCCATGGGTGCTACACTCATTCATGATTGAACCGGACACACAAGACACTTACACAGTGCTGGCAAAGTGAAAGCCATTATTATTATTTATAGCAAGCAAACGGTAAGCAATAAAAACAGGTTCCCAAAGGGGAAACCTTACCTTTCCCCAAATTACCCAGGTATTTTTTTTTTATTCTCGTGTTGCAGGCGCACTATGGTCCAGATCAGATGCTGTGTTCATGTTGCCACTGCCTCCAGCTACCACCACGCGG
The DNA here is from genome assembly GCF_030014295.1 of Loxodonta africana. Classification (NCBI taxonomy): domain Eukaryota; kingdom Metazoa; phylum Chordata; class Mammalia; order Proboscidea; family Elephantidae; genus Loxodonta; species Loxodonta africana. Next base: position 94,028,808 of record NC_087352.1, on the reverse strand, counting down.
CTCAGGGGGCTTGCATGGCTCCCAAGGCTCCTGCTCTGCCTTCACAGTCAGCTCCCACCAAGACATCCAGGCCTTGCCACCATGCAACCCAGGCCCACACTGAAAGGGAGGGGGGTATGCAGGCCCTGAACAAGGCACCCTCAGCCCTCTCTTGCTCTGCACAAGCAAGTGTTACAGCTCTTTTAGCTCTGCTGGCATGGCTCCTATTCAGCTCCACCCTGCTGTAGGAAAACCCCTGTACAGGATCCTCTGAGGCAATCCCTGCATGGGCACACTTAGGCCTCTATCCTGCACAGGCCAATGTTATATCTCTTTTAGCTCTGCTGGCAAGCCTCCTGTCCAAAGGCGCTCAGCTCTCACTCCATGGGTTGACAAGCCCATTGTCACTGTCTCTCCCTGTTCTGTGCCTTCTTCAATGTTACTGTTCTCTCTTCTGAGTCTATGAGGTTCCCAGCACAGCATCTAAAGGATTTTCTCTGCTCCAGATTCTTCTTGATGGCCGTGAGGTCCAAACCTCTGTGGAATTGGCCCATTTATGCAAACCCTTCGTCAATTTAAAGGCATGGTCCTCCTACCAGGATCACAAACTGACCAATCCCCTTGGTAGGCTATAAGTCACAAAATTTAAATAGTAAACTGACCAATCCTTTGCAAGACTGTGGCCCAGATAATTATTTTGGGAGATAGGAACTTTGGTGAGTAGTGACTGGGTCTTAAAAGCTTGCAAATAGCATCTAAGATACTACTAGTGGTCTCTTCCCATCCAGAGAAAAGCAGAGTGAAGAAAACAGAGACTCGAAGGAGTAAGTGGTCCAAAGGACTAATGAATCACATGAACTACAGCCTACATGACCCTGAGACCAGAAGAACTAGATGGTGCCTAGCTATCACTACTGACTCCTCTGACTGGGATCACAACAGTGGGTCTCGGACAGAGCAGGAGAAAAACGTAGAACAAAAAATCAAATTCACAGAAAAGACCAGAGTTACTGGACTGACAGAGACTGGAGGAACCACCAAGACTATGGCCCTCAGACACCCTTCTTAACTGGAACTGAAGCCATTCCTGGAGACCACCTTCCAGCCAAACAATAGACAAGCCCATAAAATAAAAAATAATACCGGAGAGGGACGTGTTCCTTAGAACAATCAATTATACAAGATCAAAAGGACAACATTTGGCCAAAAGCAAAGATGAGAAGGCAGGAAGGGGTAAAAAATCCAAACGAAAGGAAGCAGAGAAGCCAGGGAGGAAGTGGGGAGAGTGCTGACACATTGTGGGGAATGCAACCAATGTCATGGAACACTTTATGTACAAACTATCAAATGGGAAACTAATTTGCTCTGTAAACTTTGATATAAAGTACAACAATTTTTTTTTTAAAAGACCATGGCTAGAAAGGCCATATAAAAGCAATTCGCCACACTCCATTAGCTGATTTAGTCATATATTACCCTTCTTTCCTATGTAACTGTTTTATAGGTAAACTACTTTCAACTTCTGTATCAGTTAACATTTGCTGTTTAATAAACCACCTCCAAATCAGTGACTGAATACAACAACTACTTATTTAGCTCAGAACTCTGTTGGGCAATTCATCTAGCCTGTGCTGGATTCTGCTGACCTCAGCTGGGTTAGCTCATGTATTTGAGGTTATTTGGAGACTGCTGGTCCTAGACGGCCTGACCTACAGGTCTAGTGGTTGGCTGGTGACTGGGCTATGAGCTTCTTTCTCATCATCCCACAGGCTGATGCTTCTTCCCATGGATACAGGGTACTAAAAGCATCCAAAGGGAAAGCTCCAAGGCACAAGTGCTTTTCAAGACTCTGCCCCCATCATTTTTACTAATGCCTTGTTGGTCAAAGCAAATCATACGGGCAATCCAGGTTCTCCTTCCGGACAGGAAGTTCTGTAGTATCACTATCAGTCCAGGAAAGGGAAAATTTTTGCAGCCATTAAAAAAAAATTTTTTTTCTTTTTACTACATTCTCAGATTTAAAATATATATCTATTTCCTTTGAATCCCTATATCATAGTGCCACCCATGTTAATGCTAACAGACTAAATGATGGACGGGTAGATTAAAAAAATTCCCACCTAAATTCATTTCATATCTTAGCTTCTGTGACAACTTAAATATCCATGGGCTTTCTTTGTGTTAATATTTAATGTCATTTGAATACAAGTTGATAAAAAGAAATGGGATAAGTGGAAGTTCTTGATTGGGCAAAATGAAACCTGTTAATTCGTGTAGATTTCTCGGGAAGACTGGTTTCCACAAAAACATCTCCCTGCTAGTATACCAAGCTGAAGTCCTTAGGATCACACACTGGCCAGAAGATTCCTGACCTCAACCTCAGTTTGCAGAAACGTCTGTAAAAAGTTTTAGTCTGAATTTAGTCCAAGTGTTTTCAGGAGTCTCAAGTCACACAGGTGAATTTAAGTTGTAATACAGCGGCATCAACCGTATAGAAATACAAAATGCAAGAGAGCAAAGTTTTCCTTTCTCCTTAGGAAGGGGCGGAATGAGGTGTGAAACTACAGTCACCTCAACACTAATGCCATCATTCCTCACAATCAGGCCTGCCTCAGTCTGAGTCTAGATTTTATCACGTTTTTAAATAGAGGCAAAAAATTGATTCCAGTTTTGACTTTAACTAAATTGTAGAAAATATGACTGTAGCAGTACACCTTACTGGAACTCCAAGTCTTTGGGAAAAATCAAAGGACAATGAGAAATTTGTAAACACTCAGTAGTGTTTAAATTTGGCTTCGAACAATTATTAAAATTGAACATGAATGTATATATCATTTAGTGCAATAGATGTGTCAAGACCCTAATAGTATGAAAAACAAATTCTTGATTTAAGAATCTCTCTTTAGAGATAAGAGTTGCCACATGAATAGAGACATGTACACCCATGTTCGTTGCAGCACTGTTCACAATAGCAAAAAGATGGAAACAACCTAGATGCCCATCAACAGATGAATGGATAAACAAGCTGTGGTACATACACAATGGATGATTGCACAATGCTAAACAACAACGAATCTGTGAAGCATCTCATAACATGGATGCATCTGGAGGACATTATGCTGAGTGAAATAACTCAGTCACAAAAGGACAAATATTGTGTGAGACCACTATTGTAAAACCTAATGAAAAGGCTTACAAACAAAAAGAAACAATATTTGATACCACCACAATAGTCAAAACAGTCTGGTACTGGTACAACAGCAGATACATAGGCCAATGGAGCAGAACTGAGAATCCAGACATAAATTCATCCACACATGAGCAGTAGATATTTGACAAAAGGCCCAAAGTCAGTCAAATGGGGAAAAGACAGTCTCTTTAACAAATGGTGCTGGCATAACTGGATATCCATCTGCAAAAAAAATGAAACAAGACCCATACCTCACTCTATGCACAAAAACTAACTCAAAATGGGTCAAAGACCTAAATATAAAGTCTAAAATGAAAAAGATCACGGAAGAAAAATAGGTACAATGCTAGGAGCCCTAATACATGGCACAAACAGTACATAAAACATTACTAGCAACGCAGAAGAGAAACTAGATAATTGGGAGCTCCTAAAAATCAAACACCTATGCTCATCCAAAGACTTCATCAAAAAAGTAAAAAAATTACCTACAGACTGGGAAAAAGTTTTTAGCTATGACATTTCCAATCAGCACCTGATCTCTAAAATCTACATGATACTGCAAAATCTCAACTACAAAAAGACAAATAACCCAATTAAAAAATGGGCAAAGGATATGAACAGGCACTTCACTAAAGAAGGCATTCAGGTGGTTAACAGATACATGAGGAAATGCTCACTATCATTAACCATGAGAGAAATGCAAATCAAAACTACAATGAGATTTCATCTCACTCCAATAATTCTGGCATTAATCCAAAAAAAACAAAATAATAAATGTTGGAGAGGTTGTGAAGAGAGTGGAACTTATACACTGCTGGTGGGAATGTTAAATGGTATAACCACTTTGGAAATTGATTTGGCACTTCCTTAAAAACCTAGAAATAGAACTACCATACAATCCAGCAATCCCACTCCTTGGAATATATCCTAGAGAAATAAGAGTCTTTACACAAACAGATATATGCACTCCCGTGTTCACTGCAGCACTGTTTACAACAGCAAAAAGATGGAAGCAATCAAGGTGCCCATCAATGGATGAATGGATAAATAAATTATGGTATATTCACACAATGGAATACTATACATCAATGAAGAACAATGATGAATCCATGAAACATTTCATAACTTGGAGGAATCTGGAAGGCATTATGCTGAGTGAAATTAGTCAGTTGCAAAAGGACATATTGAATAAGATCACTATTATAAGAGGTCAAGGAATAGTTGAAACAGAGAAGAAAATATTCTTTGATGGTTACGAGAGTGGGGAGGGAGGGAGGGAGGGAAAGGGGTTTTCACTAATTAGACAGTAGATAAGAACTATTTTAGGTGAAGGGAAAGACAACACACAATACAGAAGAGGTCAGCACAACTGGACTAAACCAAAAGCAAAGAATTCTCCTGAATAAACCGAATTTTTCGAAGGCCAGCGTAGCAGGGGCAGGAGTTTGAGGACCATGGTTTCAGGGGACATCTAAGTCAATGGACATAATAAAATCTATTATGATAACATTCTGCATCCCACTTTGGAGAGCGGTGTCTGGGGTCTTAAATGCTAGCAAGTGGCCATCTAAGATGCATCAATTGGTCTCAACCCACATGGAGCAAAGGAGAATGAAGAACACCAAAGACACAAGGGTCACATAAACCAGGGACTACATCAGTCTGAGACCAGGAGAACTAGATGTTGCCCAGCTACAACTGATGACTGCTCCAACAGGGAACACAAGAGAGAACACCTGAGGGAGCTGCAGAGCAGTGGGATGCAGACCCCAAATTCTCATAAAAAGACCAGATTTAATGATCTGACTGAGACTAGAAGGACCCCAGTGGTCACAGTCCCCAGACCTTCTGTTAGCCCAAGACAGGAACCATTCCCAAAGCCAACTCTTCAGACAGGAATTAGACTGCACAATGGGATAGAAAATAATACTGGTGAAGAGTGAGCTTCTTGGATTAAGTCAACACATGAGACCATATTGGCACATCCTGTTTGGAGGGGAGATGGGAGGGCGGAGAGGGTCAGAAGCTGGCTGACTGGACAGGAAAAGAGAGAGTGGAGGGAAAGAGTGTACTGTCTCATTAGGGGGAGAGCATTAGGAGCATATAGCAAGGTGTGTATAAATTTTTGTACGAGAGACTGACTGGATTTGTAAACTTTCACTTAAAGCACAATAACATTTTTTTGAAAATCAGGCATTAAGATGGAAAAAAAAAAGAAACAGTTGATGGTTACAAGGGAGGGGTGGAGTGGGGATGGAAAAGTGCTTAATAGACAATAGATAAGCGGTAACTTTGGTGAAGCGTAAGTACTGGGGAAGCCAGCACAACCTGTACAAGGTAAGCCCATGGTAGCTCCATAGACACATCCAAATTCCCTGAAGAACTGAATTGCTGGGCTGAGGGCTATGGGGATCATGGTCTCAGGGAACAACTAGCTCCATTGGCACACAGAGTTTGTAAAGAATATGTTTTACATTTTACTTTGGTGAGTAGTGTCTGGGGTCTTAAAAGCCTGTGAGCGGCCATCTACGACACTCCACTGGTCTCACCCCTTCGGGAGCAAGGTAGAATGAAGAAAACTAAAGACATAAGGGAAAGATTAGTCCGAAGGACTAATGGGCCACATCTACCACAGCCTTCACCAGACTGAGGCCAGTACAGCTAGATGGTGCCCCACTACCACCACTGACTGCTCTGACACAGATCACAATAGACGGTCCCAGGCAGAGCTGGAGAAAAACATAGAACAAAATTCTAATTCAAAAAGAAAGACCAGACTTGCAGGTTGGACAGAGACTGGAGAAACCCTGACAGTATGGTCCTTGGACACCCTTTCAGCTCAGTAATGAGCCACTCCAGAGGTTCACCCTTCAGCCAAATATTGAACAGTCCCATGGAACAATTCAAGACTCAAGGGGCGCACCGGCCCTGGGGCAGGGACTCGCAGTCAGGAGAGAATAGGACAGCTGGTAATAGGGAATCCAGGTTTGAGAAAGGAGAGTGTTAACCACTGTCATACAACAATGTGTTTACTGTTTGATGAGAAACTGGTTTGTTCTGTAAACCTGCATCTAAAATTCAATTAAAAAAAAGGAAAAAAAAAGAATACGCATTATAGACCAAATGGGTACAAAAGACACCATAAAATAGTGAGCAGTTAATTCCTCAAAACCAAAAATCAGTTGACCTACCAAAAAAATTAAAAGTTAGCATATTAGGGTCAAATACCTTATGGATGAGAATGCCCAGAATAGAAACAATCATTTTTATGTGATTGGCTTCAAAGCCATCTCAAAGAATGGGTAGAAACAATTGGGAAATTTTACCAACTAATAAAGCTGTTTTTTACCAGACACTGTCTCCCACAACACTAGCCGATGCAGGAGGGGAAGAATTAAGGTCACCACTGTTGTTGTTAGGTGCTATCGAGTTGGTTCTGACTCTTAGTGACCCTGTGTACAACAGAACAAAACACTGTCCAGTCCTATGACATTCTCACAATCCTTGCTATGCTTGAGCTCATGTTGCAGCCACTGTGTCAATCCATCATATTGAGGGTCTTCCCTTTTTGGCTGACTCTCTACTTTACCAAGCATGATGGCTTACTCCAGGGACTGATCCTTCCCGATAACATATCCAAAGTGAGACTTAGTCTCGCCATCCTTTCTTCTAAGGAGCATTCTGGCTGTACTTCTTCCAAGGCAGATTTCTTCATTCTTTTGGGCAGTCCATGGTATATTCAACATTCTTTGCCAATACCACATTCAAAGGTATCAATTTTTCTTCTGTCGTCCTTATTTACCGTCCAGCTTTTGCATGCATATAAGGCAACTGAAAACACCATGGTTTGGGTCAGGCACACTTCGTCTTCAAGGTGACATCTTCGCTTTTTAACACTTTAAAAAGATTTTTTGCAGGAGATTTGCCTAATGTAATGCATCATTTTATTTCTTAACTGCTCTTCCATGGGTGTTGACTGTGAACCCAAGTAAAAGGTCAATACTAGGCCCCCATTAATTAGCTCAGTGCTTTGCACAATAAAAGAAATACAAATTGGTGAATAAATACTTCAATAGCTCATAATAAGGAAGGGGTAGCAATCTCATCACACCACTTAGCTCATTTTAGTTGGACTTGAATTTTTGGGGAACGAGTTTAGTTGAAACTTCAGACTGTTGGCACTGAAATGGGAAGTCGTACACTTTCTCATGTCTGGTTAAAGACGGAAACATGGGAAGGAACTGATGGAGGAAACAAAGCCCTCTTTCTGAGCAACATGACTAGCTCCAAGGCATTGCAAGGTCTGCACATCAAAGCTTATACACTAAACCTGAGAATGTGAAAAAAAGAAAAGCGAAATTACGCATATCCTTTTTTAAGTCCTCAGGATCTAAATATCCTACAATTTTTGGTGCAGAATGTTCTTTAAAGGAGGCAATCAGCAATGTCACAGAACTGAAAAGCTGTGACTTGTGTTAGAAAAAGTGTGAATGCCATTGCACTTTTAAATTAAAACTTCTATTAGCAATTTATCACCTTCAGGTATTTAAATTGTGCATATTAAATATGCTATAAATCATTTGTGACATTTCTAACCTGGAGGCATAAGACTATTGGTTGGTTTCTATCACCATTTAGGGCACAAACTGATATATCAAAATACAAGGTTTTGATGTATCACATAAGAAGTACCAAAAACAAACCACAAATGCCAAAATGCCTATAATCACTATTTACATGCCGTGATTTGATGATTACAATACAGGTGCCAACATTGCCTTCCCAGTCTCCACACCCCATTCTTCGGTGACTTTTATGGCCACTGGCACAAGAAGAAGCTTATAAATGCCCCCATATAATCCATTCTTCTAACTACTACTTACCGGACAGTGAGTGAATAATTAATTCAAGGTGGGCCAGTTAGACACTCTAAGCTAAAGGAATTAATGGCTATTGAGGAGGCCAGGCTAAACTCCTATAACTTTCTACATAAATAGTCATGAGTCATCTCTGTAGCTAGCTAGAAAGAGCTTCTGTTCCACAAAACAAAATGATTCTATGACATCTAATCTTATGTAAGAGGCTGGGTCAATGGCTAATTCAAATCCTAACATCTATTCTACTTCAAATGAGTTTTTATATTAACAGTTGATATGGGTATCTATTAAGCCAAGGAGCTTAGATAAACAAAGCTTCTAGTTTCTTGTCCTTGAGGGTCAATTATTTTTTTCTCCTATTAGACTGTAAGTAAGCTCCTAAGGACAAGAATCCAATCTAAATCATGTTAGCATTATTGTATGTAAAAAGAACAAAACTAGTAGTTTGGTATTTAATAAATTGAGAGTCCAAGAGCTGACACTATTTGTATTTTTTAAGCTATTATAGTTCATAATTTTAAAAAAGATTGTTATACAGTTGACAAATGCTCAACATTTTATAGAGAAATGTTTTAGCTCCGGTATTCTCTAAAAATTGCACAAATATTGAGAGCTGTGTGCTGGGAGCTGTCTTAGTTTCTGAGTCCTACTATAACAGAAATACCACTAGAGAGTGGCTTTAATGGACAGCAACTTAATTTCTCACAGTTTAGGAGGCAAGAAGTCAAAATTCAGGGTGTGGGCTCTGAGAGAAGTCTCTCTTTCCACACTGGCTGAAACTCCTTGTTTCACTTCTCTACCTTTCTTTTTGGCGTTTTTTTTGAGATCTCCAGGTGGCATCTATCTTTCCTCCATTTGTCCTTCCATGCTTCTGTGCCTAATCTGCTCTTTTATATCTCAAAAGTGATTGGCCCGACACTGATATGGTCTCATAAATGTAACAAAGAAAGTTCTGCTCCCAAATGGGATTACATCCACAGGGACACAATTCAATCCACGGCAGAACCTGATTTTCAATTCTAGGTAATAAATAAGAGTCATCAGTCAGCCAACCAACCAAAAAACAAACCCACTGCCATCCAGCCAATTTCAACTCATTACAACCCTATAGTACAGAGCAGAATTGACCTATAGGGTTTTGCAGGCTATAATCTTTACAGAAGCTGACTGCCACATCTTTCTCCCTTGGAGCCACTGGTAGGTTTGCTGAACTTTCTGTTAACCACTGTACCACCAGGGCTCTGTTTTTCAGCCAGTCAATCATCCCCCCCGAAAACAAAAACGAAACACTGACCATATTCACATAAATATCACTGACAGCATTACTGGCAGTATTGGAGTATTCAAGTCCTTGCTACTTTTTCTTATATTGATGCCATCTTAGTTGTGTGTGTGTGTGTGTGTGCGCGCGCACGTTTAACTTATTCTTCAACAGCTAAAATGGCAAGCTGTTCAGACACTCTGTTTTAAACTGGTCCTTTGCCTCCCTCCTTGCTCACTGGTATTTTCCCCCTTTTGTCTCAGTATTTCCCTTCACTTCAGTGATTTAAAAAAAAAAAAATTATTAGTTGACTGGGATCACAGCAGAAGGTCCTGGATGTAGCAGAAGAAAATTATAGAACAAAATATCAAATCCATAAAAAAAAAAACAGACTTACTGGTTTGACAGAGACTGGAGGAACCTCTGAGACTCTGGCCCTAAAACACCCTTCTGACCTGGAACCGAGGCCATTCCCGAAGACCACCTCCCAGCCAGTTAGACAAGCCCATAAGATAAACAATAACACCCAAGAGGAACATCCTACTTAGGACCATCAATTACACACAATCAAAAGGGCAGTATCTGGCCAAAAGCAAAGATGAGAAGGCAGGAGGGGGTAGAAAAGCAGGACAAAAGAGAATGGGGAACCCAGGGCAAAAGCAAGAAGAGTGCTGACACATTGTGGGGAACGACACCAAGGTCACGAAACACTTCATGTACAACCATCAAATGGGAAACTAATTTGCTTTGTAAACTTTCACCTAATGCACAAAAAAAGCAAAAAAAATTCATATATTACTGGCATTTGTAATAGCACCATATTTAAAAAGAGAGTTAAAAACTATGAAGAGATGCATAGTTTTACCTCCCTGTTGAATTACTTAAAATAGTAGATGTTAAGGAGAAATTTAATCACTATATTTTTAGCACCCATTAAAAAAAAAAGTCCAATCAGTATCAATTCATAAACCTTTGAGTATTTCATGAAACTTTACATTTATTTTCCATTTTTAAGGTAATTGCTTTTGAATTATTATCATAAATAATTTCACGAAAAAATTATATTTTTATTTTTACAGTATTCAGAAGTTTGACCAGGCGCACTTTTATCAGATAGAACATAAGTTCCTTAACCCAAAAACCCAGTGCCATCAAGTCAATTCCGTAAACATAGGAATTTTGTTTTGCTTATTGATATATCTCCAACATCTAGAAAAGTGTGGAGCACATAGTATATGTTTAATAACTACTTTCTGAGTAGAGAAATGAATTCTAGAATGTGCCAGTAGATGGGGAAAATAAATAAGCCCTTTATTGTCAGTTCTATCATTGACTTGTTGTGTGACCCTGGGGCGTTATTTTTATCCTTCAATCTTTCATTACCTAAATATTTATTGAGTGGCTATTATTTTTCAGATATTGCAACTGAAACCAAGGACATACTGATGAATAGGCCATAGATGGTCCCTCAAGAGTCTCACAATTAAAGGGTAAACTGATGCATTCCCAACAAATGAGTTACCCATCATAAAAGCAAACCAAACCCGATGCCATCAAGTCATTTATGACTTACAGTGACCCTATAGGAAAGAAGAGAACTATCCACATAGGCTTTCCAAGGACTGGCTGGTAGATTCGAACTGCTGGCCTTTTGGTTAGCAGCTGAGCTCTTAACCACTATGCCACCAGGGCTCCTTTCCATTATAAGACAGGATAATAAGGACAACAGTAGCTGACTAAGATGCAAAGTAAACTTAGAGCAAGGAGCTGTTTGTTTTATAACACAGAGATTGAGAAGAATAATTTCAGATTCTATTACAGAAGGAGACTATTTACTGGATGAAGTCATCTATGAGTCATTTTACATGTCACAAAGGTACCAGACAGGCCATTAAGAAGGACGTTTATTAGATATGCAAGGCCTAAACAGTGTAGTAGAGCTTCAAAAGTATCTTGCTTGATCAGGTACATGCTGTTTACAATTTATACAGCACTGAGACTAGGTGTCCATATGATGAGAACAAAATAGTCTTTTAATGCCCGGCAGATCAATGATTTCTTTTATAATATACAAGAAAAAACAAAATCAAACCCATTGCCATCGAGTCAATTCTGACACACAGTGACCCTAGAGGACAGAGTAGGACTGCCCCACAGGGTTTTCAAGGAGCAGCTGGTGGATTTGAACCACTGACCTTTTTGGCTAGCAGCCGTATTACTTAACCACTGCATCACCAGGGCTCCATTTATGAAGTGCTAGAGAGCTCTGGGAAACCCTGGTGGCACAGTGGTTAAGTACTATGGCTGCTAACCTAAAGGTCAGCAGTTCAAATCCGCCAGGTGCTCCTTGGAAGCTCTACGGGGCTGTTCTACTCTGTCCTATAGGGTCGCTATGAGTCGGAATTGACTCAATGGCAACGGGTTGGGTTTGGTTTGGTTTTTTTAAAGAGCTCTGACTTTGGACTCAGAACTGGGTTTTGACCCCAAAAGCGTCATCTACCTTAATAAGTCAGGACCAAGCTCTCATGGACACCTGAAAGCTTTCTGCTGGTGTCAAGAAATACATCCCTCTTATAAATTCTCTGTCTTTCCTGATTACATAATCAGCTACTCCAGTTTCCAACTATACTATGAAATACATATAATTTTAATTGACCTCATCAGAACTGCTAAAATTATAGAAACTTGCTAAAAATTTCCTTGACAGCAACGCCAAGGAATTCTGAATGTTCAAGACACAATAAGCCTACATGGATTTAACATTTAGCAAAAATGAAATATTGGAGGTCAATATGTACTTAACCAGAATGTACAAGTTCTGCCAATGAAAGGAACACAAACCACCGCACACAAAATGAAAGGAAATGTACTCTGACACAGTAAATAACAGTAACGATTTTATATAAATGTGCTCTCACGTCTACTGAAAATGTTTAACATGGGAATTCTTTAAATTAAAAAGTTTAAAAGACTTTGACACACAGGCGCTTAAAATTCTTATAATAAATGTATCCATGTTACACTGCTAGTAATAGCAACATTCACATGTGCCATTTTTATTAGAGTTCACAAAGCATTTTCATTAAAGTTCACAAAGCACTTCCACAAATGTAATTTAATCCCCATGACAACCCAGTGAGATATTATTATCTTTTTTTCATCCCCAAGGGAAAACAATTAGAAAGATCAAGAGGCCAAGACAGTAAGCACCTAAAATCAGTTAGCCACGTAGTCCTTTGACACTGAGCCCAGAACTTTTTCTCACACAGATTTAGTCTTAGGCTGAATATAATAAACTGTAAAATATTTGCGTGCCCATTCTTCTTTGCCTGACAACCATCCCTAATTCTTCGACATGATGAATTATACTGTCAGTATTTCAGCACACCTAAGTAGATCTCTTTTAGTAAACCTGCCAAGAAATAGACTAAACATTTTGCTATTACTAGATAAAATTGACTTTTGTAAAAGAACAGAAGAAGAAAATTCACTAAAATAAGATTTTCTTAAAACTCCACTATAAAAGCAAGCCTATATAAGAGATTACACATGAAACAACTTTTTAGAAGAATCTCTAGAATGTTTAGTACAAAGTTGCAATATCATTTAAGAATTATGGAGCACTTAAATGTTCCATAAATATAATCTAGCTAATTTCAGACCTACATGAAATTCTATGTCTTTCATTTCATGCTAAGAATTATCAATTACCAGTAACATATCCGTATGATTTAAGGACAAGAGTTTAAAAGTCAAATAAATAAAGAAAATGTGCATAAAGGAAAAAGTATCAGTGTTCTTATTAAGCAAAAATGAGATTAAGAAAGTAGACTAGATGTTAATAATACATTATGCACTTTGGAAAATAAAAAAACACTGGAGGTACTAAGAGCTTTTTGTCTGAAGAATTCCCACCACAACTTAAATTAATGAAACAAAACAATTGGATTATCAATAGACACCATAATAAACAATATCAAAAATGACCAGGCAATGACCTAATGAAAGGCCACAGCAATTATGCCAGATTTTAACTTCTCATTAACCACCCATGTCAATACCAGAACATCTGAGAGGTAATAGAATGCTTTTTTCGAGGAACAGTGCTGGGGTACGATAAAAGTGTACAGTCAAACACCTGAAGCTTCTACAAACCCACCTTTACCTTACCCCTGTTCTTCCCAAGAAACAATAAAGAGTTCTCAGAGATTATACAACAAATAGAGGAGACTGTCTAGAAATTTCTTTCTTTCTTTTTTTTTTTAAATGACTTGACAGTGCATAATCCTATTAGTCTTTAAAAACAAGAGATCTTTTTTCCTCAAAGACCATAGGAAAGAATAGTTAATGCAAAGCATGGTAAAATAAAACACAGCTTTGAAATTAAACTGACCTGGAATCAACCTCTAGCTCTCTCTCTACACTTCCAAGCGGTGTGACTTTGCTTACTTATTTTCTTAGTTTCTTATTTACTTATTAAGCTACTTGGCTTCTTGAACCTCATTATACCCATAGGTGAAAAAAGGAATAGTTGTACTTGTGCCACAAGGTTACCTCCAGAATTGTATGAAAAGATAAAGTTTCTGGCATGTGGTGAACATCAAATAAATAAATTCCATTCCACTGAATTACGAAAAACACAAAATGCAATAGCTGATAATTTAATAGGGTCCGAAAGTGATACTCTCCTTTGATCACCTGCTTTAGCGATGGGGCGTTTCCAGAAATAGTAACACTGGGGTCACAGAAGTAGAGCCCCTAAACTTGATATGACTTCTATTATAATTGCTATGATTACATACCATAGTCAGTGAGTTTTTTTTTATTGGATGTGTTATTTAAGTTTTTGGACTGTAAAACATTATGTTCAAGAATATAAATAAAATTGCAGTAAATGTTTGATAAACACTTCCAAAAGATCTTTTGAAAAATTAAAAAGTATTTTACACTAGTAAGATGATACTGAGCTTTTCCTCACAACTGGACCAATAAACAACACCATGATAAATGGGAAAAATAATGATGCTGTTAGGGATTTCATTTTACTTTGATGAACAATCAAAACCCATGGAAGCAGCAGTTAAGAAATCAAAAATGCGTTGCACTGGGCAAATCTGCTGCAAAAGCGTTAAGGTGTTAAAAAACAAAGACATCACTTTAAGGACTAAGGTATGCCCAACCCAAGCCATGGTGTTTTCCAACACCTCACACACATGGGAAAGCTGGACACTAAATAAGGAAGACCTAAGAAGAATTCATGCCTTTGAATTATCGTGTTGGTGAAGAATATTGAATATACCACGGACTGCCAAAACGAACAAACAAATCTGTTGTAGAAGAAATACAACCAGAGCGCTCCTTAGAAGCAAGGATGGCGAGACTTTGTCTCACATACTTTGGACATGTTATCAGGAGGGATCAGTCCCTGGAAGAGGACATCATGCTTAGTAAAGTAGAGGGTCAGCGAAAAAGAAGACCCTCAATGAGATGAACTGACACAGTGGCTGCAACAATGGGCACAAGCATAACATCGATCATGAAGGCAGTGCAGGACTGGGCTGTGTTTCATTCTGTCGCACACAGGGTTGCTATGAGTCAGAACCAACTCAACGGCACCTAATAACAAGAAGATTAAGTGGTTTTAAATTTTTGCTCCCTTTTTAACAAAGGCAGTTTCATATTTTTGTATATAATGCTAAGATGAGGACTTTTATTTATATACTGTAGGTGGCTAATAAAAGAAGTTATACAATTTGCTCAGATGGTCTAATATTGCTTCATTGTTCATTCTGAAAGATCTTGTGGTATAAACCCAAAACCAAACCCATCGCCATCAAGTCAATTTCTACTCATAGCAACCCTATACGACAGAGTAGAACTGCCCTACATGGTTTCCAAGGCTGTAAATCTTTATGGAAGCAGACTGCTACATCTATCTTCTCTGAGTGGCTGGTGGGCTTGAACTACCAACATTTCAGTTAGCAACCTAGCGCTTAATCACTGCACCATCAGTGCTCCTTTCTTATGGTATACTTACTTGTGTTTTAATAAAATAATTTACATTGTTACTGTCACATCTGGTTTAGGCCCACATGACACAAAAATGTAAATTAGCTCTACTGAAAACTTTTATTGGTTAATGCTGAATAAGCCATTAATCTCTCGATGCATATTGAAAGATTTGGCCTACTGTTCCTATTCTTGCTTGTTCATATAATACAATTAATTTACTTATTTTAATATGTTTTGACAAGTATACTTTTCATTTTTTGAAATGAGAAAAAAAATAAAATGAAGGGACATCAAAATCAAACCCACTACTGTCAAGTCGATTTTAACTCATACTGACCCTACAGGACAGAGTAGAACTGCCCCCAGAGGATTTCCAAGGCTATAAATCTTTACAGGAGCAGAATGCCACATCTCTTTCTAGCGGAGAGGCTCATGGGTTTGAACCACTGAGTTTTTCGTTAGCAGTCAAGCTCTTCAACCACTGCACCACCTTGGCTCCTTAAATGAAAATCAGATCTAAAAATAAACTTTAAAAGTCTCTATTTCTAGGAGGTGGGGCCTAGATGGCTGACTAGGCAGAAGCTTCCACTGAACTGTCTTGCAACAAGACCCAAAAAATCAAGTGAATCGAATACATATATAACAATCTACGAACTCTGACCATCAAACACAGAACTAAGGAATCGAAATGAGTGACAGGGGAGTGAGAGACTGTGCAGGAGCAGAGGCTAGTTGCCAAGCCAGCGCAGTGCCTCAACTCCAATTCCTTGGAGCAGTTCTTTGGCATGAATGTGGTGGGGTTGATGGTGGTTTCCTGAGACATGGCAAGCACGCAACGCAGCCCTAACCCTCTGGGGCAATCTCGGCGGGGACCCAGCCAGTGCATACAAGCTACACACTGACCTGAGTGACAGGGGAGGGAGAGACCACGCAGAAGCAGTGACTAGTTGCCAAGCCCACGCAGTGACTCAGCTTCAATTCCTTGGTGCTGTTCTTTGGCACAAATGCGGTGGGGCTGATGGTAGTTTCCTGAGACATGGCAAGCACGGGACGCGACCCTAATCCCCTGGGGCAATCTCGGTGGGAACCCAGCCAGCACACATAGGCTACACACGCCTCCAGAATCTGAGATAAAACAGCACTATAGACACAATATAAGTGATTTTGTCTATTTTACCATGCTACTCCCTCCTATCTATCTGATCCCTTCCCTCCCTGCCCCAGCCGGCTTCATTAACACTCGAATTCCCTGGGCCTGAGATAGAAGTGCCCTGCTTTTTCTGACCCATTCTCCTGGCCTGGGAGAAGTAGCAAATTAATAAACAGGGGAAAAATGCTTTCCCGACTTCCCTAAACTGGAAGAGCAGAGCAGAAGCAGCTCCAGTCCAGGCATAAGAGATCCACAGACTTTGGCTTTCACCCCTACATGGAACCAGGTGGCTATTACAATGCAAAGGCAAATCTCTTAGAAGTCTAACTGTAATTGTTTCAGATGAGCAGTGGAGAGGCAGGTTGTGGAGGTTTGATACCATTCTACCTATTAAACAGAGCCCTCACCTACCCACAGGAGGGACCTGAGGGCTGAGGCTCCATCCATACCACCTAGCCACCTGCTAAAGGAGTCTGAGGATAGTGGTACCTACCAGTTTTAACAGGTACAAGCATTGGGTGCATAAGGTACAGGTATAGGGTTCACCCACCCACTAAAGCACTCTAGAGAACAGAGACGCTCCTTCCTCACAGGCGCTTGGGGGAAGGCTGTCAGCACCCTGCCCTCTTCAGAGTGTGACCTACTGCCACTACCAGAAACCAGTGCATACAACCATCACTGCTACTCCTCTAAGATAGTAGGTGAGAGCCTATTCCACACGCTAGGTGACCGACTTATCAGGAGACCTGAGCTGATTCTATTCAAGAATAGTGAATGGACTCATAGGCTCATATACCTGGTAACAGCTCTAACCATCTGGTAACAGGACAATAGTGCTTCAAAGGCTCCAATAATCAAGTTAGCACACTCTAGTAGCCTATCTGGGTATATTGAAACAAAAGAAGATGATAGTACTCAGTGAGCAAATAAAAAATAAATTATTACAATAACTTATAGATGGCTTGGAGACAGCAGTCGATATCAAAACTCATAAAGAAGCAGACCATGACCACTTCAACAAACCCCACAAAACAGAGAATCAAGATCTCTCCCAGATGAAGATACATCCCTGGAATTACGAGATGTAGAATACAAAACACTGATATACAGAATGCCTCAAGACATCAGAAATGAAATCAGGCAATGTACAGAAAAAGCCAAAGAACACACTGATAAAGCAGTTAAGAAATTAAAAAGATTATTCAGGAACACAATGAAAAATTTAACAAGCTGCAAGAACCCAGAGAGAGAAGGCATTCAGAAATTCATAAGATTAACAATAAAATTACAGAACTAGATAACTCAATAGGGAGTCAGCCAACCAGAACTGAGGATATGAATGCAGGATTGGGAAGTTGGAGGATGAGGGAATTAGACCCAATATATTTGAGGAAAAATCAGATAAAAGAATTAAAAAAAAATGAAGAAACCCTAAGAATCATGTGGGACTCTATCAAGGAGAATAACTTGCGTGTGATTGGAATTCCTGAACAGGAAGGGATAACAGAAAATGCAGAGAGAATTACTGAAGATTTTTTGGCAGAAAATTTCCCTGATAGCATAAAAGATGACAGGATATCTATCCAAGATGCTCATCGAAGATCATACAAGGTAGATCCCAAAAGAAAATCACCAAGACATATTATCATAAAAACCAAGATATACATAAAGACTCAGCAAAAACAAATTGAACTACAAAGAAAAAGAGGAACACACAATTTACAAAGAAAAACTTCCCAGCATAAAAAATAAGTGGAAAAATGAAATAGTCAACAACACATAAAAAAAAATAAAAAGGCATCAAAACAACAGCACTAAACTCATAAACCAAAACCAAGCCCAGTGCCTTCGAGTCAATTCCGACTCATAGCAACCCTATCTATAATTACGCTGAATGTAAATGGATTAAATGCACCAATAAAGAGACAGAGAATTGCAGACTGGATAAGACAATCATAATCCAACTACATGCTGCCTACAAGAGACATACCTTAGACTTAGAGACACAAACTAAAACTCAAAGGAAAAAAAAAATCAAACAAAAAACAATCAAAAAAGAGCAGGAGTGGCAATATTAATTTCTGACAAAATAGAATTTAGAGTTAAATCTACCAC
Source organism: Loxodonta africana (assembly GCF_030014295.1). Taxonomy (NCBI): domain Eukaryota; kingdom Metazoa; phylum Chordata; class Mammalia; order Proboscidea; family Elephantidae; genus Loxodonta; species Loxodonta africana. The sequence goes on along the minus strand of NC_087352.1, from coordinate 94,010,224 downwards.
AAAGGATAAAGAAGGTCACTTTATAATGATAAAAGGGACAATTTACCAGGAAGATACAACCATATTAAATATTTATGCACCCAATGACAGGGCTTCAAGATACACAAAACAAACTCTATCAGCATTGAAAGGTGACATAGACAGCTCCACAATTACAGTAGGAGAGTTCAATACATCACCTTCAGAGAAGCACAGAACATCCAGTAAGAAGCTCAACAGAGACACAGAAGATACAAACGCCACAATCAACCAACTTGACCTCATAGACACATACAGGACTCTCCACTCAACAGCTGAAAAGTATACTTTCTTTTCTAGTGCACATGGAACATTCTCTAGAATATGCCACATATTAGGTCATAAAGCAAGCCTTTGCAGAATCCAAAATATCAAAATATTACAAAGCATCTTCTCTGACCATAAGACCATAAAAGTAGAAATCAATAACACAAAAACCAAGTAAAAGAAATCAAATACTTGGAAACTAAACAATACCCTGCTCAAAAAAGACTGGGTTACAGAATACATTAAGGAGGGAATAAAGAAATTCACAGAATCCAATGAGAATGAAAACACTTCCTATCAGATCCTTTGGGACACAGCAAAAGCAGTGCTCAGAGGTAAATTTATATCAATAAATGCACACATCCAAAAAGGAGAAAGGCCCAAAATCAAAGAATTATCCCTACAACTTGAACAAATAGAGAGTGACAAAAGAAACCCTCAGGCACAAGAAGAAAGCAAATAATAAAAATCAGAGCAGAATTAAATGAATTAGAGAACAGAAAAACAATTGAAAGAGTTAACAACACAAAAGCTGGTTCTTTGAAAAAATTAACAGAATTGATAAACCATTGGCCAGAGTGACAAAAGAAAACCAGAAAAAGAAACAAATAACCTGAATAAGAAATGAGATGGCCGACATCACAACAAACCCAACTGAAATTAAAAGAACCGTATCAGATTACTATGGAAAAATGTAGTCTAACAGATTCAAAAACCCAGAAGAAATGGATGAATCCCTAGAAACACACTACCTACCTAAACTAACACAAACAGAGGTAGAACAACTAAATACACCCATAACAAAAAAAGAGACTGAAAAGGTAATCAAAAAATTCCCCGAAACAACAAAAAAAAAAAGCACTAGCCCTAACGGCTTCACTCCAGAGTGCTACCAGACTTTCAGAGAAGAGCTAACACCACTACTACTAAAGATATTTCAGAACATAGAAAAGGACGGAATACTCCCTAACTCATTCTATGAAGCCAGCAAATCCCTGATGCCAAAACCAGGTAAAGACACCACAAAAAAAAGAAAATTATGGACCTATATCCCTTGTGAACTTAGATGCAAAAATTCTCCACAACATTCTAGCTAAAACAATCCAACAACATATCAAAAAATAATTCACCATGACCAAGTGAGATTCATACCAGGTATGCAGGGATGGTTCAACATTAGAAAAACAATTAATGTAATCCATCATATAAACAAAACAAAAGGCAAGAACCACATGATTTTATAAATTGATGCAGAAAAGGCATTTGACAAAGTTCAACACCCATTCATGATAAAAACTCCCAGCAAAATAGGAATAGAAGGAAAATTCCTCAACAAAATAACGGGCATTTATGCAAAGCCAACAACCAACATCATCCTAAACGGAGAGATTCTGAAAGCATTCCCCTTGAGAACAGGAACCAGACGAGGATGCCTCTTACCACCCCTCTTATTCAACATTGTGCTGGAGGTCCTAGCCAGAGCAATTAGGCTAGATAAAGAAATAAAGGGCATCCAGACTGGTAAGGAAGAAGTAAAAGTATCTCTGTTGGCAGATGATATTATACACAGAAAACCCTAAGGAATCCTCAAAAAAACTACTGAAACTAATAGAAGAGTTTATCAGAGTATCAGGATACAAGATAAACATACAAAAATCAGCTGGATTAGTCTACACCAACAAAAAGAACATTGAAGAGGAAATCACCAAATCAATACTATTTACAGTAGCTCCCAAGAAGATAAAATGCTTAGGAATAAATCTCACCAGAGGCATAAAAGACCTATACAAAGAAAACTAAAAGACACTACTGCCAGAAACCAAAAGAGACCTATATAAGTGGAAAAACATACCTTGCTCATGGATAGGAAGATTAAAAAAAAAAATTTTTTTTAATGTTTATTTTACCAAAAGCCATCTATAGATACAATGCAATTCTGATTCAAATTCCAATGACATTTTTTAATGAGATGGAGAAACAAATCACCAACTTCATATGGAAGGGCAAGAGACCCCAAATAAGTAAAGCATTACTGAAAAAGAACAAAGTGGGAAGCCTCACTCTACCTGATTTTAGAACCTATTATACCACCACAATACTCAAAGCAGCTTGGTACTGGTACAACAACAGATACATAGACCAATTGAACAGAATTGAGAATCCAGACATAAATCCACCCACATATGAGTAGCTGACATTTGACAAAAGCCCAAAGTCAGTTAAATGGGGAAGAGATAGCTTTTTCAACAAATGGTGCTGGCATAACTGGATGTCCATCTGCAAAAAAATCAAACAAGACCCATACCTCACATCATGCACAAAAACTTACTCAAAATGGATCAAAGACCTAAATATAAGGTCTAAAACAATAAAGATCATGGAAGAAAAAATAGGGACAATGTTAGAAGCCCTAATACATGGCATAAACAGTATACAAAACATTACTAAAAATACAGAAGAAAAACTAGATAACTGGGAGCTCCTGAAAATCAAACACCTATGCTCATCCAAACACTTCACCAAAAGAGGAAAAAGACTACCCCCAGACTGGGAAAAAGTTTTTAGCTATGATATTTCCAATCAGCACCTGATCTCTAAAATCTACATGATTCTGCTAAAACTCAACTACAAAAAGAGAAATAACCCAATTAAAAAATGGGCAAAGGATATGAACAGGCACTTCACTAAAGAAGACATTCAGGCCGCCAACAGATACATGATGAAATGCTCACGATCATTAGCCATGAGAGAAATGCAAACCAAAACTACAATGAGATCCCATCTCACTCCAATAATTCTGGCATTAATCCAAAAAACACATAATAATAAATGCTGGAGAGGTTGTGGAGAGACTGGCACACTTATACACTGTTGGTGAGAAAAAATGTAAAATGGTACAACCACTTTGGAAATCGATTTGGCACTTCCTTAGAAAACTGCAAATGGAACTACCAGACGATCCTGCAATCCCACTCCTTGGAATATATCCTAGAGAAATAAGAGCCTTTACACAAACAGATATGTGCACACCCATGTTCACTGTAGCACTGTTTACAACAGCAACAGTTGGAAGCAATCAAGGTGCCCGTCAATGGATGAATGGATAAATAAATTATGGTATACTCACACAAGGGAATACTATACATCGATAAAGAACAATGATGAATCCATGAAATATTTCATAACATGGAGAAATCTGGAAGACATTATGCTGAGTGATACTAGTCAGTTGCAAAAGGACATATATTGTGTGAGACCACTATTACGGGAATTGCAGAAATAGTTTAAACAGAGAAGAAAATATTCTTTGATGGTTACGAGAAGAGGGGGAAGGAGGGAGAGAGGGGTATTAACTAGATAGTAGATAAGTTTTATTTTAGGTGAAGGGAAAGACAACACACAATACAGGAGAGGTCAACACAACTGGATTAAACCAAAAGCAAAGAAGTTTCCTGAATAAACTGAACACTTCATAGGCCAGCGTGCAGTGGCAGGGGTTTGAAGACCATGGTTTCAGGGGACATCTAAGTCGACTGGCATAATAAAATCTATTAAGAAAACATTCTGCATCCGTGGCATCTGGGGTCTTAAACACTAGCAAGTGGTCATCTAAGATGCATCAATTGTTCTTAACCAATCTGGAGCAAGGAAGAATGAAGATCACCAAAGACACAAGGTAATTATGAGCCTGAGAGACAAAAAGGACCACATAAACCAGAGACTACATCAGCCTGAGGCCAGAAGAGGTGGATGGTGCCTGGCCATAACCGATGACTGCCCTGACAGGGAACAAAACAGAGAACCCCTGAGAGAACAGGAGAGCAGTAGGATGCAGACCCCAAATTCTCATAAAAAGACCAGACTCAATTGTCAGACTGGGACTAGAAGGACCCCGGAGGCCATGGTCCGCAGACCTTCTGTTAGCCCAAGACAGGAAGCATTCCCAAAGCCAACTCTTCCGACAGGGATTGGACTGGAATATGGGATGGAAAATGAGACTGGTGAAGAATGAGCTTCTTGGATCAAGTAGACACGTGAGACTGTGTTGGCATCTCCTGTATGGAGGGGAGATGAGAGGACAGAGGGGTCCAGAAGCTACCCGAATGGACATGAGAAGACAGAGTGGAGGAAAGAACTGCACTATCTCATTAGAGGGAGAGCAATTAGGAGTGTATGGCAAGGTGCATGTAAATTTTTGTATGAGAGGCTGACCTGATTTGTAAACTTTCACTTAAAACACAATAAAAATTAATAATAAAAAAAAAAAGTCTCTATTTTCAGTCTTTACAATTTGTAGAGAACGTTATCATCAGTCCTGATAGAAAGCTCTGCAGGGTCAATATCAGGTCCTACCAGAGATGATGTAAAAAATTTTGGTTTCCTAAAATTTACTGGTTATTTCAAGCTCAATACTGTACTATTGTGAACATAACTTGAGTCAGAATTGGGCATTAGAGTTAGATTATGGAAACAAATCTTAAGCATTTTGAACAGTGGAGATAAGACCAAACACAAAGTTAGAAAGATAAAATGGAATGGAATGCAGAGTCGTGCTATACTGATAACTTAATATTTATTTTATAATTTACAAACACAATAAGTTGGTTCAACCAGTTCAAAATTATGACTAAGGATGAAGTAGCCACTCTGATATTAAGAATCAACAAATAGTGAACAATTTAACAAGACATAGAATTTCCTCTGGGAAAGCTCACATTTAGGAAGATTTAAAAGCAGTTGTCCTAGGAGAAAATCATATATCAGGAGATAAAATTCATATTTAAACTAAATATGCTATATTTTAAGGGTACAAAATTATGACATTGAATCATACTTTTGAAAGTTAAAAATGTGGCCTGTGATTTTCAGTATGTTAATAATTTATAAAAATTCCTTAAATCATCCTGATGCAAGTCCACCAAATTAATGGCTGGCATCAGTAGTCACAGTCAGACATAAATAAAAATGTATTTAAGAGAAATCATTACAATAATAAGTAGCAATGATATTAATAGTGGCTAAAAATGCATTAATTATGTCACACACTGTGCATTGTATCATTTAATCTTCACATGAATTCTCACAGAGATTCTACTGTCTCCATTCTAAAGATGAGGACATTTAGAAAAAGTCAGGTAATATACCCCTCAATGAAGCTAGAAAATGGCAGATTTGAGATGAAAGAACTTAAAACATCAGTGATCTTCAGAAATACAACACATGCCAGATATAAAAATCAAAAATTTACTCTAGAAAAATATGGCAGTATCTCCCTTTTAGGGACTGAATTATATCTTCCAAATGTTGAAGTCATAATCCCTGGTACCTGTGAAAATAACCATGTTTGGAAATAGGGTCTTTGAAGATGTTATCAGTTAACAGGAGGTCTAATAGGCTACTCCATGGCGGGTCCTAAGTTATCTGAATGGTGTCCTATATAAAAGAGAAGAAGAGACACAGAGAGACAGGCAGAGAGGAAAGACAGCCATGTGAAGAGGCATTTCAAGCCAAGGAATGTCTGGGGCTGCCAGATCTACCAGAAGCAGACAAAGAGAGCATAACCCTGTTGATGCCCTGAATTTGAACTCCTAGCCTCCAGTATGGTGAGACAAACTTTTGTTCTTAAATAAGCCAACCAGTTTATGGTATTATGTTATGGCAGCCCCACAAAACTAATACAGTACCAACTATGGTTCATTTGGTTAGATTAGGGAAAATTCAACATAGTAGGAGAGTTCACAGACAAAAAAATTTAAGTCCTCATAGCGAAAACAGAATTAAGATCACGGTCCCTGGTGAACCTATGAAAGCCCTTGTAAATAGCTGCACAATTACTTAACATAATACCCATTTATGGAGCACTTTAATTAATTAATAGAACACTGCTATACGTAGGATCTCCATGCATCAGAGTCCACTCAATGGCAACTAGCAATGACAAGACTGAATAACGTCAAGCACCTCTTACAATTTAGCCCATTTAATCATTTCAGCTACTCTGGGAGCTATGGTCAAAAGGTGGCAGAGTCAGTATTCAAATAGGGAAACTCATCCGTCTCCAAAGCCCATGGTCACAGCCACCATGCTATGACCAAGGGGATTTTTCAAACCTTAAGCCTCCCCGGTTTCCATTTGCCAGGTCTTACGCACGAAGAAACAATCAGGATATGACCTCCCTACACTGCCCATGAAAAACTTGAAAAGGTGTTTATACTTTGTAGATGGATATGCATTTTAAGAGGTCTATGGCAATGGGTTTTATTGGTTTCGGGAGTTCTTCATCTAAATCGTCAATATTTTTCTGATTTATGTCTCAGTGAGGTATTGACTCACCCTTGAATCTCAGGTCTTTGAGGTGCAGAATTACTTGTATGCTTAAGTAGAAAAATCTTGGGATAACTTTTATTTCTCAACATTTGTCCACCCAAGACAATTTTATGTTATAGCCAGAGTACCCATTTTTACTTCTTAGCTTCTGTCCTTATGGAAGCCGCTAGAGCATACAACCACCTTTGCTCAACTTCATCTCCCCCAAAGACTCAGTGCAGGCACAACTCCTATTCTGCCAGCTGATTCAACTTTACTGTTTTTCCCTACCCTCAATTCTCTGATTTTTTATTAGCCCCAAATATAGCAACTGGCAATTTAATATACTATAACAGGAAATGTTGAGGTTGTTGGAAAGATAAGCACTAGAAGTGCATTAAGGGGAGCTCAAAGTTAAGGAAGGATTTGCATATAGATAATGGTAATAGATACATTCTCATCATAACCCATTTCAAGAAGATAGACTCTCCATTTTAGTTACTGATTTTTGTAGCAGTACAAAGAGCATAGATAGTAGCAATTACAGATTTCATAAAATGGCATTGCACTTATATTTTGTAAGAAAATGCTTGTCCTGAAATTCCTCTTGTACCAAATGTTAACTATCTATACACATAATAAAAGTATCTTCAAATATATCAGCATATGCTTAGCTAATAATAAACACATCAATCAATATACCAATGCATTTTTTTTTTCTGGTAGCCTATTTTTACCCCCTCCATCTTGTGTCTATTTAGTCAACATAATTCTTCAATTTATAACAAGACAGAAATACTTCAGAACAAGTCATGATATCAAATAATATCTGCAAACAGTAAATGTATCTGTACACTCTTACCCAGTCTTAGTGAGACAAGAATGTCGGCTCTGCAACAGCTCTGTTAATCTTGGATTATGTCTGAGTAAAGTGGATGTATGTTGGTTCTTTCAAAAAGCGTCCCAGGAAACGGTCCGAGCAGTAATCACTGAAGGAGCTCAAGAATAGCATTCACAATGTGCTGGATAACAGGAGGAGACAAAAATGGAATGCAAGTTTATTACCAGAGCTACAAAGTTACTTTTTGAATATCACTTATACACAGCAAACCACATGAATAGCAACCCTAATTTTATCTAACTAATGGTTAAGAGGCAGGATAGTCTAGTCATCAAGAGTGTGGGGTTTTGATCAGATGACCCGGCTTCACATCATAACTCAGCTGCCACTCACCCAGCATCTTTAGGCAAGCTATATATGCACACTCCAGAAGGCTGTGAAAAGAATAAATACATTAACACATTTAAAGTGATCCATGAAGACTGGTAATTTTATTCCTTTATTTATCTATTTATTTATTTGTTTACTTGTTTATTTATTTGTTTCTCTTCTTGGTTAAAACTGGAGCCTGGTGGTACAGTGGTTAAGGGCTGGGCTGCTAATCAAAGGTCAGCAGTTGGAATCGACCAGCTGCTCCTTGGAAACTCTATGGGGTGGTTCTACTCTGTCCTATAGAGTTGCTATGAGTTGGAGTTTGGTTTTGGTTGGTTAAAACTTACAAAATAAGATAGAGAAAACATCCATTCACTGAGCACAAAGCACTGCACCGGTTGCTTTATTGAAATTGTCTCACTCAGTCCCCTGATGAGATGTTATTATTTCCCTTCTAAAAATAGGGAAACTGAGATTCAGAGAATTAGTAATTTGCCAAAAGTCAGCAACAAGAAAGCAGTGGAGTTGAGACTTCAGGCATGTCTGTCTGATTTTCCAACTCCATGCTCTTCTGTCCTCTTTCACATTCGAGGAAATTTTTTTTTAATTTATAAATCATCTACAGTAAAATATCAAAATATCAATTTTTTTTCCTTTTAACGGTTTAATATGACATACTTTTTTTTTTTTTTTTTTAATAAACTTGCCTTATGTTTACTTTCGCTGTTTAGGAGACAGATCAGCTGTGATCAAAATTAGCCAGTAGAATACCCATTAAACAAATAAATTAAAACAGCATTCAAAGAAATTCCCCTATTTCTGGACCCAAATAGCAGTCTTTTTGTCTATCTTTGTGGCAATACCACACTGTCTTAATAACCATAACTTTGTAATTTTGATACATGGTGTCTTAAATTATCTGGCTTGGTCCTTCCAGATCATCTTGGCTATTTCTGTGCTTTTCCCAAAATGTTAGGCTTTATAAATTTTAGACTCAGTTAATTTCCACCAGAAAAATCACACAAACCTACTGTGATTTCATTGGGATTACATTTTTTTCTGTAGATCAATTTAAGCTATGGTCAGAAGAATATGTATCTCATTAAACACATTGTTCAGTTAAAAATGGAAGAATTTAAATAAACAAAATAAATCCTCAGCTCAAACAAACCAAAAGAAAGCACAACATAAGAAATAATAAACATAAAAGCAGAAACTAATGATCAAAGAATGAGGAATCAGTGTTGTTGCTGTTATTAGGTGCCATTGAGTCGGTCCCAACTCATAGTGACCCTATGTACAACAGAACAAAACACTGCCTGGTCTTGTGCCATCCTCACAATCCTTGCTATGTTTTGAGCTCGTTGTTGCAACCACTGTGCCAATCTATCTAATCGAAGGTTTTCCTCTTTTTCATTGACTCTCTATTTCAGCAAACATGATATCCTCCTCCAAGGATTGGTCCCATGAAACAGAAAATCACCATTTAGCAACACCATGGTAATAATTATTCTAGACAGGCAAGAATCACTGATAGAGGTTAAAATTATTGGGCAAAAGAGTAATGAAAACAGAATATTTACATAGCCTCAAATGATCCCTCACAAGATACTTATTAACTACAAGAAGAAAAAAGAAATTTTATAGTAGATAAACCTGGCAGTTTCCACCTCAACCAAGTGATCAAACATAACATCACCAGGATGAGACCTATCAACATAGTACACCTCATGATATGATGCTCAGAGAAGGACACAACATGAATACTGTGGTATAATTATGAAAAATTAATAACATGGATTTTATCATGAAGAAACATCAGATAAATCCAAATTGTGGGTCACTGTCCAAAAGAACTAGCGAGCACTCTTCAAAAATATCAAGGCCATGAAAGACAAACACCAAGGAAGTTCCACAAATTAAAGGAGAATAAAAAGACATGAAAACTAAATGCAATGTGTGATCCTGGGTAGGATCCTGAACCAGGAAAATGACATTTGTGGGCAGAGTCAACATGGTACTACAGACAGAAGCACCACACCATCCCTCCACACCAAAGGCCCTAAAAACTAAGTAAAATAGACACAAACACAAACATCAACCCTTGAACCCTGTGGGTCAAATGAAGATAAAAAAACTCAGTCAAGCACTGAATGGAATAAGAAACTGACAGAGAACGGTGGCCAAGGAGGGATACATGCGAAGGTCCCCAATCAGCTAACACAGCACAGATTCATCATCCTGAACTCCTGTCAGAGACTGGCAGAATAGGAGTACGGAAAAGCAGCTTCACGGAGCTCCCAGCAGGAGACAGAGCACCCGGTAACCAGCAATATACGCTTCCTCACCCCCCATCCTTCTCCCCCCTCACTCAGGCTCCACCACTGCCTAGCTGGCTGTGGTCACTCGGCTGGCCAGACAGTGCAGGCTCTGTGCTGCTTGGATTCGCCCTGCCCACATCGCAGACTAGAGGACGGGGAGTATGGGAAAGCAGCTTCACAGACCTCCCAGCAGGAGACACAGTACCAGTAACCAGCACTATACACTTTTCTGGCCCCCACACTTATTCCCCCCACTTGACCTCCATCGCTTCCTGTCAGCCGCAGTCTCTTGGCCCAGAAGCACAGGCTCTGGCTCCATGCCAGCTTCCTCAGGGCCATTTTTTTGCTGCTGCTGTTGCTTTTCTCCACTTCTTTTGTTTTTTTCCCTGCCTCTCACCTGTTTCACATCCTTTCTCTCGAACATCTGGCTCCATGTGCCATCTTTACTTCTTCTTGAAAGGCTGTGAAGCACTGCTTGGCTGCGGAACTGCTTCCATGGTCTGGGCTGTCACACTGGGATTCTGAGGGCCTTTTTTTTCCTTTATTCTGTTCTGTTTTTGTTTTGGCTGTTTGTTTATTTTCTTTTTCTTTTCTCCACTTGGGAGCCCCTCCTAGCCAAGCTGTACTGTGGGGGCTTAGGAGCCACTTCCCCAGTTTGTACAGCCATGTTGGGGGGATCCCTGTGGGCATTTCTTTGTCTTTTATTTTTCTCTTTTTTTCCTTTTTGTATTATTTCATTTCTCAGTCTCTCATCTCTCTATAATTACCTTATTTTCCTGCCTCCTGAATACCTGGTGCTGTGTGACATCTCTATCCCTTCTAGCCAGGCTGCACTCTGCAGCCTGTGAGCAATTTCCCCAGTCTTTGAAGATGCACTGGTGGGATCCCAAGGGGCTTTTCTGTTCTTTTAATTTTTATTTTGTCGTTTTCCCCTTTTTCTTTTTTGCTTTTTGTTTTTCTCCATTTCTCAGATTCTCATCTCTCCACTCCAATGGCAACTTTCCTTAGTACTCTTTTTTTTTGCCCCGTTTCTCTCTCCTTTTCCGTACCCATCTTAGCTCCACATATCACAACTTCCTCCCTCTCTCCTGCCTACCTGCACTGTGCGATGAACATCACACCCAAGAGCTGCACAGGCATGGCATACTAGAACCTGTCCTGCACTGACTCCAAGCTGGCCATGTCGGCCCTAGCATGTGCCACAGACAACACATCTCAGCCCCTCCCCTTCAGCTAGACCTGACCTGCAGCTGAGTAACTGCCCCTGCCCATTGGGCATGGAGGTGAAATGTATAGTGCCCACAGACAAGCAAACAACAAAGAACACACAGCCCACCGGCTTAGACATAACCAAATAAAATAAAAAAGCAGGATGAAACAAACAAATCTAAATCAGTGAACTAAGAAAATAACTACTAAATGTTGCAAAGACAGCAGAAAATGTCAAAACATAAAAAACAGAATAGGATGGTTCCACTAGGCATCCAAAATAAAACACAAGATGACTTTCCAGTAGAAGAAAAGGCACTAGAACTACCTGATAGATAATTCAAATCTTTAATATTCAGAGCTATCCAAGAGTTGAAGCAAAAAGCAGACAAAAATGAGGAAAAAATAGACAAATTCATGGAAAAGGCAGAAAAATTCATGGAAAATAGAGACCAAAAATGGAAAAATCGAGGAGAATAATACAGGAAAAAGATGCCAAAATAAATTCACAACTAGAAATCATACAAAAACTACAATTAGAAATTCAAAAGACAAATGAAAAGATTTTAGAAATGGACAGTGTCAGAGAAGGGCTGAAGAGCAGGTTCGAAACAATAGAAGACAGGTTCAGAGAAACTGAAGATAAACACTTGGATAAAATTTTGTTTAAGGAAAAATCAGAAAAAAAGAATGAAGAAAACTTGAAAATTATGTGGGATAATACCAAAAGAAAAATTCGCCAGTGAACAGAGTTCTAGAACAGGGAGAGGAAACGGAAAACACAGAGAGGGTCATTGAAGACTTGCTGACAGTAAACTTCCCTAATATCATGAAAGATGAAAAGCTGACCATCCAAGAAGCTCAACAAACCCCATATACGATAGACTCCAAGAGAAAATCAGAGCAGGTGAAGAAAAACAAAAAGTCACATACAGATGGGAAACAATAACACTAAACTCTGATTATTCGGCAGAAACTATATAGGCAAGAAAGCAATGGGATGACACACATAAAACCTCAAAAGAAAAAAAATTGCCAATCAAGAATAATACATCCTTCAAAACTATTGTTCAAATACGATGGTGAAATTAGGACATTTCCAGATGAATAGAAATTTAGTGAATATGTAAAAAAACAAAACAAAATTATAAGAATTATTCAAGAGACTCCTGTTTGAGAAAAAAAAATCAGAGCGAAGCCTGAAACTAGGAAGCAAGATTGTATCAGCCAGATACCAAGCTAGGAAATGAACTCTCAAGGAAAATCCAAAGGCAAAAGAATTACAACAGGGAATCAGAGAGGTTAATCTGTAAATGACAATGATATCAGAACAATAAAAGAGGGAATAAACGGTATAGTTATAGGAGGTGGGGCCAGGGTGGTGGAGTAGTCAGGCACTTCCACTGAACCCTCTTGCAACAACAACAACAACAAAATGACCCCAAAAAACAAGTTAAACGATTATATTTATGACAAGCTATGAGCCCTGAACATCAAAGGCAAAGTTAGAAAAGGACTGAGTGGCAGGGGGAGGGAGAGATGGTTCAAAGCAGAGAGGAACTGTCTGGACCAGAATTGCCGGGAAATCTCAGGCACCATTCCCGGGAGCAAACAACCAGCTGCACAGCCTACTCGCACCTCTGGAACCAGAGAAGAACTGTGCTCCCGGCAAAAGCTAAGTACTTGCATATATTTTACCGCGCCCCCAGCCCCCAAGCTGGCTTCAGTGGCTGTCCATTTTCCTGGGCCTGAATAGATTCTGTTGCTTGGCCTGAGCCATTCTCCTGGCCTTAGAGAAGGAATAAATTCACAACTGGGGGAAAAGATAATCTGCCAGGTCCACTGACCTCGGGAGCTCAGGATAGAAGCAGCTACTGTCCAAGCATAAACAGTCCGTAGAAACTGAATACCTTTCCCCCACACATGGACCTATGTGGGCCTATTTCCGGAGAATAGTCCAACGTTGGCAGACTGCACCTGTTTCACCTGTGCAGTGAAGAGTTGGGTATTTGATGTTTGACACCACTTTGACTATTAAACAGGGTCCTCGCCTACCCATATCAGGGGCCTAAGGACTGGTGGCTCCACTCAGGTCACCCAGCCACCCACAGCAGGGGTCCAAGGATAACTGGTACCTCCCAGTCCTTACAACCCAAAGTATTGGGTGCCATGGTGCATCTATAGAACCCATCCATCTGTGCTCGCTAGGAAACAGGGATGTGCTTTCCTCACAGACACTCAGGAGGCAGTTGTCAGACCCTGCCTTGTTCAGAACGTGACCCCCCTACTGCAACCAGACACCTGTACCTACACCAACCACCCCTGCCCCTCTAAGACAGGATAGAGCCTGTACCACACCAACTACCTGGAAAACTAAGCTGAATCCACACAAGAAAATTGAATGGACTCCTCATTCATATACCTGATAACAGCTCAAGCCATCTGGTGACAGGACGGTAGAGCTTCAAACGTGAAAATAATCAAGCTAGCTCACTCAAGCAACCTATTTCGGCAGATGAAAACAAAACAAAGCAAAAAACTAGGATACAGTTAAGCAAATATAAAATAAACTAATACACTAACTTAGAGATGGCTGGGAGACAACAGTCAATACCAAATCACATAAAGAAGCAGAACATGATAGCTTCAACAAGCTCTCAAAACAAAGAATCAAGGGATCTTCTAGATGAAGCTGCTTTCCTGCAATTACCAGATGCAGGATACAAAAGATTAATATACAGAAACCTTCAAGACATGAGGAAGGAGATCAGGTAGTACACAGAAAAAGCCACGGAACACACAGATAAAGCAGTTGAATAAATTAAAAAGGTGATTCAAGAACACAATGCAAAATTTAATAAGCTGCAAGAATCCATACAGAAATGGCAATCAGAAATTCAGAAGATTAATGATAAAATTACGGAATTGGAAAACTCAATAGAAAGTCAGAGGAGCAGAACTGAGTGATTGGAAGACAGAATTGGTGAGCTTGAAGGTAAGACACTTGGCACCAATATATTTGAAAAAAAATCAGAGAAAAGAATTTTTAAAAAAGAAACCCTAAGAATCATGTGGGACACTATCAAGGGAAATAACCTACAAGTGATTGGATTACCAGAACAGGGAAGGACAACACACAATACAGAAGAGGTCAGCACAGCTGGACTAAACCAATAGCAAAGAAGTTTCCTGAATAAACTGAATACTTCAAAGGCCAGCGTAGTAGGGGCGGGGTTTGGGGGGCATGGTTTCAGGGGACATTGAAGTCAATCGACATAATATCTATTAAGAAAACATTCTACATCCCACTTTGGAGAGTGGTGTCTGGGATCTTAAATGCTAGCAAGCAGCCATATGAGATGCATCAACTGGTCTCAACCCACCTGGAACAAGGGAGAATGAAGAACACCAAAGATACAAGGTAATTTTGAGTCCAAGGGACAGAAACGGCCACATAAGCCAGAGACTTATGTGGTCTCAGCCTGAGACCAGAAGAACTGGATGATGTCTGGCTACAACCAATGACTGCCCTGACAGGGAACACAACAGAGAATCCGTGATGGAGCAGGAGAGCAGTGGGATGCAGACCTCAAATTCTCGTAAAAAGACCAGACTTAATGGTCTGACTGAGACTGGAAGGGCCCCGGAGGTCATGGTCCCCAGGCCTTCACTTAGCCCAAGACAGGAACCATTCCCAAAGCCAACTCTTAAGACAAGGATTGGGCTGGACTATAGGATAGAAAATGACACTGGTGAGAAGTGAGCTCCCTGCATCAAGTAGACACATGAGACTATGTGGGCAGCTCCTGTCTGGAGGGGAGATAAAGAGGACAGAGGGGGTCAGAAGCTGGCCAAAAGGACACGAAAATAGAGAGTGGAGGGAATGAGTATGCTGTCTCATTAGGGGGAGAGGAACTAGGAGTATATAGCAAGGTGTATATAAATTTTTGTATGAGAGACTGACTTGATTCATAAACTTTCACTTAAAGCACAATAGAAATTAAAAAAAAATTCTGGAGAAACCTGTACATGTCTTGATAAGCTTGAAAAGCTCTCATAGGTCAAAAAAATGGTATAGGTATAAAACTTTCTAATACAGAGGAAGGCAAAGTGATACCAAATAATAATAGAATGGCTAAAACCTAGGAAGATAAAGATAAATTTTAAGGTCACCACAAAGAAAGTTAACAAATCTATTCATCAAAATAAAAAAGAAAAACATAAATTCTCAGGAAAACCAAAGTCTACAAAAACGAAAAAAAATTGACAAAGGAATTCAGCATAGGAGGGTAAAAGGAATAAAGAAAACGCCAGCACCGCAAAATAAAAAGCACTACAAAATGACAACAATAAACTCACACCTATTAATAATTACACTGAACGTAAATGGCCTGAATTCACCACAAAGAGATACAGAGTGACAGAATGGATAAGAAAACAGGATCCAACAATATGCTTTTTACAAGAGACACACCTTAGAAACAAAGACATAAATTTATTAAAAATCAAAGAATAGGATAAATATATCAAGAAAACAGCTACCAAAAAAGAACAGGAGTGGCAATACCAATCTCAAATAAAATAGACCTTAAAACAAAATCCACCATAAAAGACAAAGACGGGCACTATATAATGATTAAAGGGATGATCCACCATGAACACATAACCATAATAAACATCAAACTACCTAATGACAGTGCTCCAAAATACATAAAACATACTCTAATAGCACTAAAAAGAGACATTGACAGTTCCACGGTAATAGTAAGAGAGTTCAACACACCACTCTAGGTAAAGGACAGAACATCTAGAAAGAAACTCAACAAAGATACAGAAAAGCTAAAGATCATAATCAGCCAACTTGACCTCATAGACATATATGTAAAACTCCACCCAACAGCTCAAAGTAAACATTCTTTTCCAAAGCACATGGAACGTAGTCCAGAATAGACCACATCATAGCTCTTAAAGCAACCCTCAACAAAATCCAAAACACTAAGATAATACAAAGTATCTCCTCTGACCACAATACCCTCAAAGTAGAAATTACCAACAAGAAGAGCAAGGAAAAGAAATCAATTACATGGAAACTGAATGACATCCTGCTTAAAAACCACTGGACAACAGAAGAAATCAGAGATGGCATCAAAATATTCCTAGAATCAAATGAGGATGAAAACACACCATACCAAAACCTTTGGGACACAGCAAAGGCAGTCCTTTGGGGTTAATTTATAGCAATAATCGTATACATCAAAAAAGAACAAAAGGACAAAATCAAAACCGTAGCTATACAATTCGAACAAATAGAAACAGAAGAGCAAAAAAAAATGCCCAAAGCCAACAAAAGAAAGGAAATAATAAACATTAGAACAGAAATAAATGAAACAGAGAATAGAAAAACAATGGACAAAAATCAACAAAACCAAAAGTTGGTTCTTTGAAAGGATCAACAAAATCAACAAACCACTGGCCAAATTCACAAAAGAAAAACAGGAGAGGACGCAAATAACCCATATAAGAAATGAAATGGGGGAACATTACAACAGACCCAAATGGAATAAAAAGAATCATAACAAAGGGTTATGTAAAACTATACTGCAACAAACTTGAAGACCTAGAGGAAATGGACAAATTTCTAGAAATACACTACTTACTGAAACTAATACAAAATGACATTGAAAATCTGAGCAGACCAACAGCAAGAGGACAGATTGAAAAGGTAATAAAACCAACTCCCAACAAGAAGAAGCCCTAGCCCAGATGGCTTCACTGGAGAATTCTACCAAACATTCAGAGAAGAGCTTAAACGAGTACTACTCAGACTATTTCAGAACACAGAAAAGCACACAATACTTCTGAATTCATTCTATGAAGCCGGCATAACCCTGATACCAAAATCAGGTAAAGCACCACAAAAAAAGAAAATTATAGGCCAGTATCTCTCATGAATATAGATGCAAAACTTCTCAAGAAAATTCTAGCTAATAGAATTCAGCGTCATATGAAAAAAAAAAAAATACACCACGACCAAGTAGGATTAACACCAGGTTAGTTCAACATTAGAAAATCAATCAATGTAATCCACCACATAAGTAAAAGGAAAGAAGAGGATCACATGATCATCTCAATTGACACAGAAAAGACATTCAACAAAGTCCAACATCCATTCCAAGTAAAAACTCTCAATAAAATAGGTATAGAAGGGAAATTTCTCACATAATAAAGGGTATCTATGCAAAACCAATAGCCAACATCATTCTTAATAGAAAGAGGCTGAAAACATTCCCCTTGAGAACAGGAACAAGACAAGGATGCCCTTTATCAACACTCCTTTTTTAACATTGTGCTGGAAGTCTTAGCTGGAGCAATAAGGCAAGAAAGAAAAATAAAGGGCATCCAAACTGGTAATGAAGAAATTAAACTGTCCCTATTTGCAGATGATATGATTTATGATACTATACATAGAAAACCCAAAAGATTCCACAAGAAAACTATGAGAACTAATAGAAAGATTCAGCAGAGCAGCAGGACACAAGAAAAACATACAAAAATCAGTTGTATTCCTATACACCAAAAAAGTGAATGATGAAAAGGAAATCAGAAAAACAATATCATTTATTAATAGTCCCTATAAAAATAAAATACTTAAGAATAAAACTAACCAGGGATGTGAAAGACCTATGCAAAGAAAATTACAAAACACTACTACAAGAAACCAAAAGAGATCTACATAAATGGAAAAACATACCATACTCATGGATAGATAGACTCAACATTATGAAAATGACAATTCTACACAAAGCAATTTACAAATATAAGGAATCCCAATCCAAATACCAACAACATTCTTTAAAGGAACGGAAAAACTAATCATTAACTTTATATGGAAAGGGAAGAAGCACTGGATAGTACAGCACTATTAAAGAAGAAGAATAAAGTAGGAGGACTCACACTACCTGACCTCAGAACCTACTATACAGCTAAGGTAGTCAATACAGCCTGGTACTTGTACAGTGACAGATACATTGACCAATGGAACAGAATTGAGAATCCAGGTGTTAATCCATCCACCTATGGCCACCTGATATTCAACAGGGGCCCAAAGTCTATCAAATGTGGAAAAGACTGTCTTTTTAACAAATGGCGCTGGCAAAACTGGATGTCCATCTGCAAGAAAAATAGAACAGGACTCATACCTTACACCATATACAAAAACTAATTCAAAATAGATCAAAGACTTAAATATAAAACCAAAAAGTATAGAGTTCATAGAAGAAAAAATAGGATCAATGCTAGAGACCCTAATACACAGCATTAACAGGATACAAACCATAACCAACAACACCCAAACTCCCGAAGATAAGCTAGATAACTGCAATCTTCTAAATATTAAACACTTATGCTCATCAAAAGACTTCACCAAAAGAGTAAAGGAGAACTTACAGGCTAGGAAAAAAAATTTGGCTATTACAAATCAGACAAAGACCTAATCTCTAAAAGCTACAGGAAATCCAACATCTCTACAACAAAAAGACAATGCAATTAACAAATGGGCAATGAAAACGAACAGACACTTCACCAAAGAAGATATTCAAGTGGCCAATAGACACCTGGGGAAACACTCTCGATCACTAGCCATTAGAGAAATGCAAATCAAAACCACAATGAGATACTATCTCACCCCAGCATTACTGGCACAAATTAAAAAGAAAAATAAAATACAGGAAATAACAAATGTTGGGGAGGCGGGAAGATGAAAACTCTTACGCACTACTGGGAGGAATGCAAAATGATACAAACATTTCCGAAAATTATATGGGGCTTCCTTAGAAAGCTAGAAATAGAAATACCATATGACCCAGCAATCCAACTCCTAGGAATATATCCTAGAGAAATAAGAGCTGTCACACGAATAGACATATGCACACCTATGTTTACTGCAGCACTGTTCACAACAGCAAAAAGATGGAAACAACCTACATGCCCATCAACAGATGAATGGATAAACAAACTATGGTGCATACACACAATGGAGTATTATGCAACAATAAAGAACAATGATGAATCTGTGAACCATGTCACAACATGGATGAACTGGAGGGCATTATGCTGAGTGAAATAAGTCAATCACAAAAGGACAGATACTGTATGAGAACACTACTATAAAAATTCACAAAAGGTTTACACAAAAAAAGAAACAATCTTTGACGGTTACGAGAGGGGGAAGGGTGGGGATGGAAAAACACTAAGTAGACAATAGATAAGTGGTAACTTTGGTGAAGGGTAAGACAGTACACAATACTGGGGAAGCCAGCACAACTTGTCCAAGGCAAGGTCATGGAAGCTCCATAGACACATCCAAACTCCCTCAAGGACAAACTGCTGGGCTGAGGGCTATGGTGACCATGGTCTCCAGGAACATCTAGCTCACTTGGCATAACATTGTTTATAATGAAAATGTTCTACATTCTACTTTGGTGAGTAGCGTCTGAGGTCTTAAAACCTTGTAAGCAGCCATCTAAGATACTCCACTGATCTCACCCTATCTGGAGCAAAGGAGAATAAAGAAAACCAAAGACACAAGGGAAAGATTAGCCCAAAGGACTAATGGACTGCAACTACCACGGCCTCCACCAGACTGAGTCCAGTACAATTGGATGGTGCCCGGCTACTACCACTGACTGCTCTGACAGGGAGCACAATAGAGGGTCCCAGACAGAGATGGAGAAAAATGTAGAACAAAATTCTAACTCACAAATAAAGAAGAGACTTACTGGCCTCACAGAGACTGCAGAAGCCCCAAGAGTATGGTCCCCAGACACCCTCTTCGCTCAGTAATGAAGTCATTCCTGAGGTTCACCTTTCAGCCCCAAATTAGACAAGCCCATAAAACAAAATGAAACTAAAGGGGCACACTAGCCCTGGGGCAAGGACTAGAGGGCAGGAGGGGACAGAAAAGCTGGTAATAGGGAAGCCAAGGTCAAGAAGGGAGGATGTTAACATGTCGGGGGGTTGTTAACCAATGTCATCAAACAATATGTGTACTGTTTAACAAGAAACTAGTTTGTTCTGTAAACCTTCATCTAAAGTATAATAAAAAATAATAAAAAAAATTCAAAGAAGGTCTATAGTTGTTGCATCAATATTTATAACTGTGCACAGTTACATAAGATATGAACATGTAGCAAAGCTGGGTGATAGATTCATGAGAACTTGACAATATTTTTAAATTGTTCTGTAAGTCTCAACTTATTTCAAAATTAAAGCTACAAAACATTTTTAAAGTACCTGGAAAAACAATTCAAAGAAAATACATGGAAGGAATGAATAAAAATACAGAAAACAATGGCATTGAAAAAAAGGTGACTATATAATAAAAAAATCAACTATGCCAATAGTTGCTTCTAGAAATTTTTAATAAGGCTGATTAAGAAGAAACATGAAATGCAGTAATATCACTTATGAAAATGAGGGTATCTCTACAATTAGATTAAAGTATGTTGGAAAAACCTTATGCTAATAACTTGTACGACAGAAGAGAGAGCCCAAGAAACCAACCTACATGTATATGGCCATCTGACTTACAACAAAGATGCTGCTGCAATGACTGAGCAAACAAAGAATGAAATCTTTACAATAAATAGTACTTGAGAAATTGAAAATCCACATGGAAAAAAATGGGTCCTTGCCTCTTCCTTACACTGTATCAAAGAAATAAAAAAACAGATGGGCCATAGACTAGTATGAAAGGTAAAATATGATAGCATCTAGAAATCAATATAGCACAATATTTTTATGACATTGATGTAGGCAAAGATTTCTTAAAGAGGACAGAAAATGGAGTAATCATAAAGGAAAACACTGATAAATTAGACTTCATTTAAAATTGACAACTTCAGTTCGATAAAGCTCAGCAATAAGAGAGTGAAAAGGCAAGCAACAGGTTGAGAGACCATGTTTGTAACGTATAAGCAATAAAGGACTCATCACCAAAATACATAAAGAATACCTATACATAAGTAAGACAAAGACAGACAATGCAAGTGTTAGAAATGGACAAAAGACACGAACAGGATTTCACAAATGTGGGTATCCAAATGGCTGTTATGCAAACAACCATCAACAGAAATGCAAATCAAAACCACAATGGATTACTACCATAAGAATTCAGAATGGCTAAAATTACAAAACCAATAACATCTAGTGTTGCAAAAGATATACAGAATATGGAATTCATACATTACTGGTACAAGTGCAAATTGGCACAATCTCTGAAAAATTGTTTGAATGAAGCTGAACACATGCAGAGTCTATGACCAACAATTCTGCTCCTAGTTACATGACCAAGGAAAATGAGTGCGTATGTGTGCCAAAAGATGTATACCAGAAAGTTCATAGCAGCTTTATTCATGAAAGCCCATAAAAAAAAAAAAGCCCATACCCAACAATAAAAGTCCATCCACAATAAAATGTACCCGTAAATTATTGTATATTTATACAATGGACTGCCCTCCAGCCACAAAGATCAAACTACTGTTGCATAAAACATGGATAGCCTCACAGACATAATATTGAGATTAAAAAAAAAAAAGTGTATACTTTATCATTCTACTTAAATAAAATTTAAAAACAGACAACCATTTTATAGTGAAAACATTTATTATAATGATTACCTTCGCGGAATATTAAGAAGGTGTGAAATGGAGGCCTTTGGGCTAATGGTAATATTCTGTGTCTCTTTATTAGTGGGGGTTACATAACTGAATTGATCTACAGCATTCACCAAGCTGTATACTGAGATTCATGTACTTTACAGCATGTAAGTTATAATTCAGTGGAAAGTTTAGATAAAAAAAAAACTTGTCTTGAATATATCCTTTTCTCTCAGTTTCTGCTACTGCCATTATAGATCAAATGGGTCATATTATCACAGTTTTCCAAAAGATGCAGTTATAACCAAATACTAATTTCTAAGAATATTATTTCTACATAAAGTAACAGAAGAAAGAAAAAGAACTGTTTTTCTCTTTCAACTTCTTTGCCGAAAATGCTTTTGATCTATGTATTACTTTGAGGATCACAAAAGATAACATCCTGGTGTTTTCTATAAGTGCTGCTTACTCCATTTGTTCAAGTGTTTCATTATTCTCAACAAATGGAGGAATATACTTGTTACTTGTCACCATAAAGTTCAGTAACCTAGGATATTGGAAAAATATTTTTAATTTATGTGCAACAAAACTGGTCGTTTTTAAAGAGAAAAAATGAGCATATATTCCTAAACTAAGAAAATAACTTCAGATATATAAAAGTTGATAATGCAGAAACAAAGTATTTTAATTTTCCTCAACATTAAAGTAAATATAATCACATTTCCCCCCACAATTGCAAAATTTCTAAAATCTTTCTGTCTCCACCAAATTCAATGGCTGATATCAGTTAGTGTGAAATCTCTTAAATTGCAGCCATCCATGAATTTTTCCCAGAAAGACAGTCTCACTTTTAAACAAATGAATAATTTACAGTCTTTATCGTTGAAGATTTCACAATCTGTTGGGGAAGACAGAAAATTATAATTAAATCCATAATTGACATATGAAATGTGAGTGCTAGTCACAGAAGGATTGGTTTCCCCCAGCAGATTGGAAGATATTGGGATTATCTATTAGACTCTGCACTACCCACTGGGTATCCTGAACATGGTTAGATATGAATATACTGTTTTTCCAAATTCTATAATGGTGCCATCCTTAAGGTAACAAGAAAAGGTTAAATTACAATCAACATGTTTTAAAGGAAGTCTGGGAAATATATAATACATTCAATTTTAAAAATAAAATAAACTTGGCATTTGGGATATGTTCCAGTTATACAGAACTCCTTACATATCTTTCACACTTCTGTTCATAAATATTGGCAGATAAATGAAGTTTTACTGTGCAAACACATAATGTCATTTATAGATCCAGGAACAAACTTAGGCACTACAGTAGGACTACGTGAATAATCCCATTTCTCCTGGCACACTAATAGAGTTTCATAACATACATATATTTTTGTGCATTAGATCTGCTGCAAAAGAACCTCTTTAAAGTGTTAAAAAGCAAAGATAGCACTTTAAGGACTAAGATGCGCCTGACCCAAGCCATGGTGTTTTCAATCACCTCATATGCATGCGAAAGCTGGACAATGAATAAAATTTTAAGGACGGCCAAAGAAGAATCGATGCCTTTGAGTTACAGTGTTGGCAAAGAATATTGAATATACCATGAACTGCCAGAAGAACAAATATGTCTTGGCAGAAGTACAGCCAGAGTGCTCCTTAGACGCGAGGATGACGGAGACTTCATCTAACATACTTTCAACATGTTATCAGGAGGAACCAGTCCCTGGAGAGGGACATCATGCTTGGTAAAGTAATGGAGGAAAAGAGGAAGATGTTCATCAAGATGGACTGACACAGTGGCTGCAACAATAGGCTGAAGCTTAGCAATGATTTTGAGGATAGCTTAGGACCAGGCAGTGTTTCATTCCGTTGTACATACGGTTGATGGCACCTAACAACAACAACGTACCACAGAAGTCCTCTTTTAACTTTTGTTCTACTCTATCCATACTGTAAATAAAGTCTCCAGTTCCTCTGGATTTAATTCTTCCTGTTACTATTATCAGTGTTTCAATTTGTAGATTTGTCTAATTAGGGAAGCCTTCAAATAGCAGCATGTTATCATTTTACTAATTAATGCTCTCCGGGTGACTTTGTAATTAATATAGGTCCCTCTGCAGAAATAATGACCACAGAAATCATAGCCCCAACACACACTGTGTTGAGTACATTCAAATATGGTTCATTACTGCAAGAATTTAACAAAAGACGGAGAGGTTAACCAAAGTAATCTTCAGAAAAGCACAACAATTCTATCAGCTCACTGCATAACAAAATGCTGCCTTAACAGGCAGTCACACATTCTGCCTTTATGATTCTCTCTGACAATGATGTAAGCACCAAAGAGAAGAATATTAAGGAAGAGTTGCATAACCTTTCCTTCAACCAATTGCTGGCTTGTTTGCTGTAGGTTTAAACACTGCTACAGGCTTCTAGTGGTTGGCAACTCACACTGTGGAAAATGTCACTGGGCTCTGCTATCTCACTAGCTGTGCTCCACAGAGCAGAAAATTAAACTTGACATATTTGCGGGAGGAGTTTTCTGGTTCGTAAAAATCTATAAAAATAGCCACATTTATATATTACAGGGTCACATTTGTAAGTTCGTAGTAGTTCTGAAATAAGTAAATCTGACCAAAAATCTGTCTGTCCTTCTCAGGTGAATAGACCTGTTTATAGCCTACAAAGATACATACACACACAGCACAATACAGTATTTCTAAATCTATGGATTCGAAAATAAAAAAAAATCAATACCTAAAACCATACCTTTCTGCTTCTTTTTTTTTTTTCTGATTTCTTTTTAATAAAGTCTGAATAACTAATCAGTTATCAAAATGCTGGAATTTCACCATGAACAAAGTAGATTTGATGTACAAACGTGACATTACATGGAATAGTTAACGAAAGTTGGAATCACAGAATCAGTTATACTAGGTTTAAATTTATTTTGTTTATTTTATACGAACTATGCTATGATTTAAAATTAATGGCCTTCCTTTAGTAAGGGGTGTGTTGAGGCATATTTGAAACATGCGAATGCATTCTTTCTCTCTGTTAAAAGCGACATGTAGTTTTGCTATAAAAACTGTTATCACCCCAAATTGCCCCACCACACTTAATCCTTTCAGGACCAGCAGTGTATAGCTACCATGTATTTTTTCTACCTCTGAGGTTCACTGGAAAGCCACTGTCTCACTAACAGTACGTGCTCCTGGCAGGTAGGGCCTTACATAACAATTTGAAACAAAAAAAACAGGCATTTTTACTGTTTCACCACAAACTACTGTTTTTACATGGTATTGCATGAGGCAGTGCTAAATCACTGATTTTTTGGTAGGAAAAACAGAAATTTTGGAAGTTTTTATTTGGTACACATATGTACCTCTGGACTTCAGAGGATGAATTTGTGTTCACAGGGGTACACATATATACCTCTGGACTTTGAGGGTATGATTTGTAGAATGAGGCACAAAACAAAAACCGTATTACCTACCAAAAATTCAGCCAACTCAATGATTCAGCATGCCCTCCATTACTGAAAACACGTAGTATCAACAAAAAATTAAAAGGAAAAAATAATTGGGTGACAAAAGGGTTTTACAAATCTGAAATAAAACTATGAGATACTGAAATGTCCAACAGGATAAGATCATCATTGAAGAAAAATATTCACAATACTGTTTCTAGAAAAGTTTGCATAAATTTTGAAAAAACATCAAGATACTTATTTAAATCACTCAGAGGCATTTGCCAACTTCATCAAAAAAAAGATGCACCTCCCCTGTCTCTTGACAGCTTTATTTTCTTTCTTTCCTGACTTTCACACTGGTCTCTCAGGAAACTTAGAAGATAATGATATCAGTCTTCTAGATTCCTTCTGCAATGTTACAGGTGAATTTTATTATAAAAACAACCCAGCCAAAAATTCCAGCCTTCAGAGAAGAATTCTCCCAAATCGCTCCCTTTCCTCAGCACCTTAGCCCTCTGGTCTGTGCAGTGTTAGTCTTTCAGCAACACTGCTTTCTCTAACCATGGCTTGAAAAGGCATTCCATCTGCTTTCCTATACTCCCATCGATCAGATTAATGACATTTACTCAGCCCCTGCTAAGTGAAACTCACTGTTCTGCTTGCTGTGTGGATGCAGGTACACATAAGGCATGGAGCTCCTCCTTTAAACAAAGAAATTCCCTTTGACCCCCGTTTGTTTGTTTTTCAAAGTAGCCCTAATAAGTAGCACTGGTGGTGCAGTGGTTAAGTGCTCTGCTGCTAACTGAAAGGTTGGCGGTTCAAACCCACCCAGCAGCTCCACAGGAGAAAGGCCTGGTGATTTGTTCCTGTAAAGAGAACAGCCAAGAAAACCCTATGGGGTAGTTCTACTCTATCATGGAGTCACTTAGAGTTGGAATTCATGCGACGGCACTTAACAACAACAAAACCCCAGAGCTTCCTTCACCTCCTATCAGTCAACATCTCATCCACTTAAACACACCTGACATCTTTTCACAGAAAAGCTTTTCCACTCGAATTAAGAAAGGCTAACATCCCTCCTTTCCCAACAACCATCACCCAGAACTCCAAGCTCATTCTTGCCTTTTGCCCTTAAAACACACATTTATGACCAGTATTTTATGGAAAAGGCTTACCGTTTAATCTTATTTGACTTAATTTTTCTCTATTATTTTCTGCATCTGAATTGGCATTACTTTTGTGTATGTGGTTGTAAATTCCTAGAGAGAAGCAATCTTGTGACTTTTGGGACACCTTTTTTAGCACAATTACCAAACCATTGGATACCCCGGTGGTGTACTGGTTAAGTGCTACGGCTGCTAACCAAAGGGTCGGCAGTTTGAACCCGCCAGGCGCTTCTTGGAAACTCTATAGGGTCGCTATAAGTCGGAATCGACTCAACGGCACTGGGTTTCTGGTTTAGCAGAATCAAGCACTAAAGTCTTCTGTGATTATGACAATTATCAATCTGGAATTAGAGACGTTCCTACACTCACTCCCTAAAACTCTTCTGGACAGCAATGCATGTCAGAAAGGCACATATCAAGAACAGTTACCAAGTGCAAGAAAGCAAGGACTTGGGTAACAGCTCTGGCTCTCAGACAACTCTCCTGTTTTAAACGATTTATCGTAAGTCAGGACTTCACAGCATTTACAATACAAATGACCACACACCAAAACTTTGTATTTTTAACTACTTACACTCTGCATTCAGAACACTTGATGCTTATGTCATGAGTGTTTGTTTGTTTGTTGGCTTGTTTTGTTGGTTGGTTTGTTTTTTACCTTGTTCTTCCTTTCTTTCTAGGCCCCAGTTGATGATTTGGCTCAAAAAAGGCTTCCCTACTGAGCACAGGCCAGCAAGTCACAATTCCTTTACAGTCATCCTTCAAAAGCTGACATGCTTCAAGTGACCTGAAGTGGCTACATCTGTTCAGTCAAGTTACTACAAGCAGCTTCAAGAGTGAGCCTCATACTGAGCAAAACAGCCATTATGCAGCCTCACTCTGTCCCCAAGAGGCGCAACCTCCATGTGACTGGAAGCTTTAAGGCCTCTCTTTCTCCATTACAAGATAATTTCCTCTTCATTGAAAAAGACTCTCTTGGCCTTTTGCTTTTTGTGTATCTTTTTAACGAAGGAAAAAAATGTGGCTCAGAGAAAACATTACTTTCAGAGCGAGAGTGAAAAGCATTTTGCATCCTAAAAATGTGGAAATCTGGGAACGGTATAAGGCATTTAAAAAACATATAAGTATAAATATACATTTAAATACACCTGTTTTCGTTTTTCCCCCCAGGATTTTTCATCCTGAAGTTTACTGCTGCGCTCACGAACAGTTAATAAGCTTATATCAACTCCCGTTGTTCTTAGCTGCTGTCAAGTTGGCCTGTGACTCATGGCAACCCTATGCACAAGGGAACAGAACACTGTCCAGTCCTGCCCACCCCATGGTTGGATTTGGATTAAACCATATGATCCATAGAGTTTACACTGGTTGATACTCAGAAGTACATCACCAGCTCTTTCTTCCTGGCCTGTCTTAGTCTGGAAGCTCTATTAAAACCTCTTCAATATCACCACAACATACAAGCCTCCACTGATAGACGAGTGGTAGCTGCGCATGGACTCCCACAGGGAAGGTGAAAATTCTACCAATGAACCACCGCTGCCTCCATTATCAACTTTTAGACACCCTGAAATTACTTATTCTCTGTCCTTCTGACAAACTGATAGATACATAAATACAAGAACTCAAATTTATAATCAATTTTAAGTTGATAGATTCTAATTACCATAACTTTCACTCTAGAGGCTAAGTAGCTGTCATCTCCAGATGTGTACAACTCAGATGAATAAGACTTTCAGGCTGAGATATAAAGAGGCACATTAGCTGGCTCCTACCACCACTGTTGACAGAGGTGGGGCACCACTGGTGACAGAGCTACTGCCCTTCATCTCCCCAGATCAAGGTTATCTCCTTCACCTCCAGGTCTACAAACATCATTTTCATAGACAACTCACTAGGTGCATGTCACAATAACTACTCAATATTTTAAAATATGGTCTGCATTTTTAATAATCTTCCAGCTACCTAAGAAGAGACTGCAGGTACAGGCAGCCCCCCAGCTTCTGTAATTTCTCACATCTGTAAAAGAATCTCTCACTACATGCTCATCAAAGGGCCAAAATAAAAAATAGTGACAACACCGAATGCTGAGAAGGACACAAACGAATTAGTTCACTCAGATGTTGTAGATGGGAATGTAAAACTGTGCAGCCACTCTGGAGAACAGCGTGGTAGTTTCCTATAAAACAAAGCATGCACTGAACATATGACCCAGCAACTGCACTCCTGAACATTTATCCCAGAGAAATGAAAACTGATGTTCACACAAAAAACGAGCATAAATGTTCACAACAAATAAATTGCAGCTTTATTCATAATAGTCAAAAACTAAAAACAACCCAAATGTCCTTCAGCAACTGAATGGTTAAACAAATGATGGTGCATCAATACCCTGGAATACTACACAACAATAAAATGGAATGTGCTACTGTTAAATTCAACAACCGGACGAATCTTCAGGGAATTATGCTGAGTTAAAAAAAGTCAATCCCCAAAAGTTACCTACTGTATGATATCACTTATATAACATTCTTGAAATAACAAAATTATAGAGATGGAGAACTGATCAGTGGTTGCCGAAGGATTAGGAAAGGGGGGGAGATATGAATTTAAAGGGGAAGGAGAAGGGATTGTTGTGGTGATGATCAGTTCTGGATCTTGACCGTGGCAGTGGTTACACAAATGCATACATGTGACAACACTGCATAGAACACACACACATACACCTAAACAAGTACATGTAAAATGTAAAATCTTAATAACTTCTGTGGTTGTACTAATTCCAATTTCCTAGTTTTCATATTGTACCACAGTTACACAAATGGTTGCCATTGGGGGGAACTGGATAAAGGGTACACAGAACCTCCTGTACATTTCTTTGTAACTTCCTGTAAATCCATAATTATTTCAAAATTAAAATTTACCAAAAAGAAAATCTCCTCTTGAATCTCTTATCCTCCTCCAGCTACTGCTCTCTGCTCCCTTTACAGCAAACTTCCTAACAGTTGTCCATCTACTCCAGCCATACTTGTGAGCTCTCCACCCACTCCATTGAACTGGTTCTTGTCAGGATCACCAACGGCATGTATATTACTAAGTCCAGTGGTCAGTTGTTAATCTTCATCATACGGCTGTCCTTCTGTGACCTAACAACCACACTGGCTCAAGTGATCTGTCCCTGGTCCTCAATACGCTTTCTTTACTAGACTTTAAGGACTCTCTCAATTTTCTGTTTTCCTCAGAGGTGGCTTCTTCTCAGTCTCATTTAAAGGTTTCTCTTCATTTCTGAAAGACTTCTCTTCTCTGTCCACCTATTCTTTTGGAAATTCAACCAGTCCCCGAAGTTTCAAACCATCTATACGCTGAAACATCCAAATTTATGTCTCTAGCCAGACCTCTTCACTGAGTTTCAGACTTGTATCTAAAAGCCACTATAAATCTCTGCATAGGTAACTCATAACCAAAAAGCCAAACCAAACCAGTTGCTGTAGTTGACTTCGACTCATGGTAACTCCATGTGTGTCAGAGAAGAACTGTCCTCCACAGAGTTTTCAATGGCCAATGTTTCAGAGGTAGATTCCCAGGCCTTTCTTCTGAGGTGTCTCTAGGTGAACTTGAACTTTCAACCTTTTGGTTAACGGCTTGAGCATGTTGAGGTTTGTACCACCCAGAGACTCCTAGATAACTCACAAGCATCTTAAACACTGCATGTCAAAACATCAAATTCATGATACCTCACAAAACCCACCTATTCTAGCCTGTGGCTGTGTGGGCCTGTCAATCTACTTCTGGTGAAATAGGAAGCCCATAGCTGGTCCATGCTATGCTACATTCTCTCAGAGCTCCATTAGTAAGAAAGCTGACACTTTTTTCTCCATCTGTCTGACTCCTTTGTCTCCTTCATTTGGTTTAAAATTCCGGTGATAAGGAAAGGGGTATAATTTATTAGCCCTCTCAAACTCCAATAGGATTATTTTTTTTTTTAATGAGAGACATGGTGACCTAATTTATGTTTTAAAAAACATTTATCTGGCTTCTATTTGGAGACTAGATTATAGAGGAGAAAATAAAAAGCAGGGATACTTGTTCAGATCTTACTGTAATTACTCAGGGTAGAGATAACAGTGGCTTAGACTAAGATTGTGAGTGGTAGAAATGCAGAGAGGAGCAAAGAATTGGAATATATTTTCAAGTTACAACCAGAGAGATTTGATAACTTAGATGTGGGGTTCAGAATAGGCAAATTCATAGAGACAAAAATTAGATTATGCATTGCTTAGGGTTGGTGGGGATAGAGAGTTTGGAGGCTGGTGACTGAAAGATATACGGTTCCTTTTTTGGGGTAGTGAAAATGTTCTCTGTAAATATACTAAAAAACACTGAAATGTGCACTTTAAAAGGATGAATTCCACGGTGTGGCACTTACATCTTCATAATGCTGTCACTAAAAGTGTGAAAAAAATAAGACTTCCAGGTTTTTGGCTCCACCAGCTGTGGACAGGGGAACAATGGGAATAAAGAATTCTGTTCTGGGCATATGAATTTTGAGGAGGTAACTAGATATCTAAGTCAGGTACGGAGTTGTGTCTACAATCTGGAGCCTAGTAGAGAGGTTGAGGAAGAAAGTTTGGGGATTGCCAGATGATACTTAAATATTTAAATCCACTGGGACTATATAAGATTCCCTACAGAGAGAATGTAGACAGAAAAAAAGAGGAAGGCTGAGGACAGAGCACTGTGAAATGCCAACATTTAACACTATCATTCTGGAAAGACTAGAATTGAATATGTGTACTTGAGTGTGGACTAAAACAGAAATTAATTTATTTTATCTATATTATAGGACTGCATTAGGAAAAAAAAAGAACAAGTGAAACAAAGAAAAGGAGAGTCCAGAGAAGTCTTACAAAGCAGAAGCTGAGAGTCTTGATATTAGAGCAGGCAGAGATGAAAAACAAATGTGAATTAATGAAAAGATGGGCCTCATGAGAGTAAAAGTGAAAAAACCTCATCTTTCATGAGGTTATGCAGATGAAATTTTTTTACAAAAAGATAAGTGAGCCAGGTTTTGATAGATTGATGGGAAAGAGAAGTCTAGAATCCAGTGTCATGAACACAGCATTGTACAGTAAAAAGATTTACTGCTAGGGATGAAATGGAACAGAGAGTGTTGATGGAATGGAAGAAGATTAACAAAAGTTATGTTTGCATTTGTCCACTATTTGTGAGAAGAGTCAAATGATGGGGCATTAAAGCTAAACCTAAATTTACTAAAGTTACTTCCTCCATTGTGGTATCAACAAAAATTGTAGTTTTTCTTTCAAGATTTTCAATCAGAAGAGGATTTCAGGAGAGTGTCTGAGAAAGTAACATTTCACTAATAACGCTTCATTGAATTAACATAATCTTTTTTACTGATGGCATGCCCAAAAGGGACAGAAAAGTTAATGTATTTTTGCCCTATCAAAACAAATTGTAGAGGAAAATGACAAAAATTAGAAAATCTAGTATAGTCCTCTCAAGTTAAAAATTTAGGAATTAGGGATGAAGAAAAATCATTTCTTTGAAGTTCAATGCACTGTCTTATATGTATTATATACTGTATCAAAAGAAGTTATGTAAAATATATGCAGAAAGGTGGATAAAAGAGAAGATAAACTCACATTTCAAAATTAAGATTAGACATTATGAGAACGCATGTCAACTGTTTTGTTACATATATATTTACTACACACACATACACACACAAAAGGAGAACAGAAAATACATTGAAAAACACAAAAATTGGAGGCAGGAGTTCCAAAATAGCACAGGGAGAAGGTCGGTAAATCCTCTCCCTGAAAAGCAAGATAAAACTAGACAAAACTATGAAAACAACCACTTCAGAACTCATGAAATCAGCAAAGGCATACAACAAATTGAGAAACATCTAATCATGAAAAAGTACTGAGCTTTGGCTAAGAACGGTGAGAGTCTGTGGGAAGCTATGAAAACCAGCAGCTTCACTGCCACAGGAGGCTAACTTGATTTGTAGTGAAACACAGAAAAATGCCATTTCCCTAGGCATTACCAGGAACAGTAGCGATGTTTGTGGCAACTGAGTGGAAAAGGCTAACATCACAGCTCACTTGCATTTGCGATCCTGGTTGGGGCAAGAAACAGATTAGTAGACTAGTCAGAAAATTAACGGAAAATGCAGGAAATGAGATAGCCATAGTGGACTTAATAAGCTCCTACATATTCCTGGTTGTTTGAAAGAACGCACACATGTGCAAGGCTGCATGCACAGTGAGGAGAGACTAGGGAGGGTGCTGGCTATGCACATAACCCTGGTCACATGTGCAGTCTTGAAAACATGCAGAGGAGAAACGAAAGGGCCTACTGGATACTAACAACTGGGGCAGAATCTAAAATTCTCTGAACATTGAATGTGGTACCCAACCTCTACACAGATACATTGGAAAAAATAGAAGCCTTACTGGCTCAATGTGCGTAAATAGGAACTGTGATAATTCGCTGGATAACAACTAAGCTAGGTTGACACGGTGGCAATATCTAGAAAATTGAACTTAAAAAAAAGAATTAGAGTCATCAATACCTGCATACTACAGAAGATACAGACTTCAAAGAATTAGGTCAAGCAAAAACCTAAAATAAACAGCAAGAGTAACGAAACTCAGGAAAGGGGATCATAATCAAGAGTTGCTACATTATATTATCTAAAACATTTAATTTTCAACAAAAACAATTATAAGACATACGAAGAAATATAAATTCTAACCCACACTCAGGGGAAAAAAAAAAGGCAGTAAGAAGAAACTGTCTCTAAACTGGCCCAGATGTGGAATTTAGCAAAACAAAAACTCCAAAGTAGCTGTTATAAACATATTCAAAGATAAAGGAAACCAAGTTTAAAGAATGAAAGGAAAGTATAATGGCAATAGGGCTTCAATACAGAGTATCAGTAAAGAGACAGAGATTATTTAAAAAAAAAAAAGGAAGAAAATGGAAATTCTGGAGTTCAAAAGTACAATAACTGAAATAAAAACTTCTAGAGGGGCTCGAAAGCATGTCTGCGGTGACAGTAGAAAGAATCAGCAAACCTGAACATAGATCAATAGAAACTGTCCAACTGAAGACCAGAAACAAAAAGAATGAGGAATAAATATAGACCTTTAGGGACCATCAAACGTAACAGTATATGTATAATGACAGTCCCAGAAGGAGAGGAGAGACAGAAAAGAGCAAACAATTTTTGAAGATATAACAGCTGAAAGCATATTAGATTTAATGATAATTAATCTACATATCCAAAAAGCCCCAAAGAAAAGCATATAGGAAAAACACAAAAGCCACACCTAGAAACATCATAGTCAAATTATTAACATCTCAAGACAAAGACAAAATCTTGAAGAAAGCAAGAAAAAAAATGACTTATCACATACAAGGAAAAATAATACAATTAACAGCTGACTTCTCATCAAAAATAATAGAGGCCAGAAGGCAGCTGGATGACATATTCAAATGCTGGGGAGGGAGGTAGCTGGCAACTAAGAATTCTATATTCAGCAAAACATTCATTCAAAAAATGAAGGTGAATTAAAAATATTCACAGATAAACAAAAATTGAAATAATTCACTGCTAGCAGGTCTGCCTTAAAATAAATACTAAAGAAGTCCTTTAGGCTGAAATGGAGTGGTATCAGACGGTAACTCAAATCCAAAGGAAAAAATAAAGAACACCAAAAAAAGATAAATACATAGGAAAATATAAAAGACTGTATAAATACACGCCTTTTGATGTCTTAACTGAGGTAAAGACCACTGCATAAAATAAGTAGTATATGACTCTAGTCCTAGATTTAAAACAGATAAAGATGTGAAAATATATCTGTAGTAGCACCAACAAGAATATATTTTTATCTGATACAGTCAGGGGGAATATTCTGCAATAAAACTGCTCTAGATCTGGATTCCACCGACCGAAGTCCCAGTATGAAATGGATCTATATCATCCCGAAACAGTCTCCTCCATCCTAAAAGCTCAATAATCTCTTAAGACGTTTTTAAGTTGTAAATAAACCAATGTTAAATCAAACAATCATGAACAGAAAAATTTGAAGCACTGTAAGGGAGGTAGGGGAATTGATTTTTTCTCAGAAAATGAGGATTCCAAGATAATGTATCTGAACCACTGCAGTGTAAAAGTGTGTTCATTTCTAAATACATTGGGAAGATAAGAGCTAAAAAGAGTAAATCATCAATTCTTAATATAAGAATTAGTTCTTACAAGTGGCAAAAAATCTTCAGTATTACCACAGTTTGTGGCCCTCCAAAGAGCTACAATCCATAAACAGATAACACAGTCTATCTGTGGTATTAAAGTTTCATGGAAGAGAAATTAGCAGGAAATGTCTAAAAAATGATCCTTATTGGGTGGTGATTTAAAAAATAAAAAAAAAAAAAATTGCTGTATGTGATACTTCTAACAATAATTTCAAAGTCATTTATTTGGCTCTTTCTTCCCCCCACCATTTAATAAAATTCTCATTATAGGCAAGAACCTGCCAGTTGCCCTTACAAAAGTGAACTTATCTACCTAATAATATAAGATAACATTAAGAATACAAGAACATTTTCCAGTGCGTATACCTAGAGGCTATATCCTAAAAGTCAATAATGTTTCTGATCTTTCATGCCAGAAACCAAACAAAATGCAACAATTACATACAGACAGATAGCAAAGTAACCTTGTGGAAAAATTGATCTTCTGCTGTTTACTTTCATAATATTTAAATCTGATGTAATAATTTAATTTGGTACACTGCTCTGTCAATAGGGTAAAAAAATCTTGCATTCAGTTCTCTTATCCTGCAGCTGTGGAACAAAAACAGTGAAAACTGTGCTAACCCAGCACACTGGAATTTTCTTTGCTGACCTAAATTACAAAGGACTGGCTTCAAAGACCAACAAGCAAACTATTTTTAAACAATTACATCTAACACATAATATAGTTATTCAGAAATAGAGATGTAGATACATTAGAGGAACAGTCATGGTACAATTTTAGAAGAATTAGCTGGCATATCATTTTCAGGTTAATGCCAAGTCTTAGTTTGATTCAATTCAATATTTTTAGAGGTCGAAAATGTATCCATTATCATCACTTTCTTAAGTTTATCCTCTTCGAGTCGCTTTCACTCCATCTTTACCAAGGAAACATGCTTTTACAATCAAAAATTACAAAGCTTTCTTATTAAATCCAGTGTATCTAGTTCTATCAGAAGTACTGAACAATATTTATTCTTTAAAAGATTTAGCAGTTCTACCAAATATTATATCAAAAAATAACTTACTGGGACAGAAGATACACTCAAAATAGTAAATTAGCTTCTTCAGGAAACCGGTTTTTTGTGTTTTTTTTGGGGGGGGTCTAATACGGCTTGAGCATTTAGTTGGTTACATGGTTTCCTTAAACTGCTTTAAAAAGCCAACATTTTAATGAATCTTGTTTTGTCAACATCTGTTTTTTACAAAGGACACAGGCAATGTACTCGCTTTAACAGCCATAAAAACAAAGAGCAACACACATATGGTATGACTACAATAGGGTAAATTCATGATTCTGTGGAGAAAAAAAAGCAATTTAAACACACGATTCCAGACATAATGATTAGTGGTGGAAAATCAGAGAAAGCACCTTGGTTAAATTTTTCCTTTGAAATTTTAAGAACTTTCTATCAAATCTCTCCCCTCTCCTGTCACAATTTTCTCTCCCAACTTGGACAATGATATTTAATTTTTATGCTGTAGGTATAAAATGCTATTTCAATTATAAAGGTAATACAAAATTAATATAAGGTTTTTAATAGGGTAAATATTATGAACTCACAAATGTAATGCTATTCGAAAGAAAATCAACATTAGAAGTCATACCTCTCTGGCTCCGTAGATAGACAGGTAGACAGATATACAGATAGATACATACACGGACGCACGGGGCAGCAAGCGATATTTCCCCCATTTTCTATGGCAAGTATCAATGAGGCAATGGAAGAAACTGGAATTAAACAGAAGAACTAAGTTGTAAGCAATAGAGCTGATAAGCATCCTACGCTGCATCAGGGCTATGTAGCTCTCTCTTCAAAGGAAGGAAACGGGTTCACAGGAGTGAAGACGTTTGTCTAAGGTCACAAATCATCTGAGGGGAGAGCCAGAAGTGGAACTGCCTCTCCTGATGTCTGAGACGAACCCCTCATTTGGAATAACTTTTCCTAACTTTACATTCATGTATGTATGTACATGTATATGCATACATATTAAGAACATAAATAGACACACATATGTGTGTTACGTGTGTGTGCATGCACATGCATTTCACTGAGAGGTCATATGCTTAGCGAAAATATGTGTTTTCTCTATCTTTTCTCTATCTGACAGAACTCCCCAATCTTATCTTCTGATTGTAAGTACCATAAAGACTACAATCATTATCCAATTCCTAAATTTAAAAAAAAAGGGCAGGTGCCATTGACTCATAGCGACCTCATGTGTGTCAGAGTAGAACCAAACTCCACAGGGCTTTCAATGGCTGATGTTTCACATTGATCACCAGGTCTTTCTTGACAGTACCACTGGGTGGACTTGAACCTCCAACCTTTTGTTTAGTAGCAGAGTCTGTTAACCATCTGCACCACCCAGGGACTCCAATTCCTTAGTCACCCACATTCTTTTTCTAACACAAATCATTTCGACTTCATCCATTTGTCCTGGAATTATGATATCAGTGCAAGGACCTGTTTTATTTTCCTGCAGCTAAGTTCAAATACCTACTGGACATTCAGGTACAATGCTGAGTAGGGGGCATCACGCTGGAGAAGCTAGGGGTCAAGGATGATGAACAACTCACTTTAGGGCCATAGTAAGTACGGGCAGAGAGATAGACACAGGCTCTTGGGGAGAAAGAGAAAAGGGATTTTTCCCAAAGTAAAGGACAAAGGAGTATGTGAGTGGGGCTAGGATTTAGGGAGGGGATTGGCAAGTGGGATTAAGGAAGCATTCTTTAGAGGAAATGGCACTCAGTATAAATTTTGAAGATTGAAAGGAGAAGGCCTTAGTGGAAAAAGGTAGCATGGTGTTCTCAGTGATGGAACTAAAGAAATTCAGTGATGTTGCCATGGACTGTACCAGGCCGGTGATCAAGCCAGAACAGCCATAAGCAGGACAGTGATATGGTCAGGATTGCATTTAGCAATTATTGTTACAACAGTGGAAGCAGGAAACATCACTGGAGGTCAGAAAACTAATTAGGAAGCTAGAGCTATAGTCCAGGTAAGACATGCAAAGGCAAAGACAAATCATCAAGACCCATGTGGAATATTTGGAGTCGTGGGTTAAGAAGAGTGAAGAATGGATCTAAAGGTATTGAACCCATCCATCAGTCTGTGATACTGTGGTGGCTTGCGTGCTGCTATGACACTGGAAGCTATGACACTGGTGTTCCAAATGTCAGCAGGGTCACCCAGAGTAGGCTGGTTTCAGCAGAGCTTCCAGACTAAGACAGACTAGGAACAAAGGCTCGGCAATTTTCTTTCAAAAATTAGCCAATGAAAACCCTATGGATCACAACAGAACACTGTTGATATAGTGCTGGAAGATGAGCACCCTAGGTAGGAAAGCACTCAAAATACACAGTGACCGTAGCAATGGACTCGAGCATACCAACGATCATCAAGATGGTATAGGATTGAACAATGTTTTGTTCTGTTGCATATGGGATCATCATGAGTCGGAGCCAAATCCAAGGCAGCTAACATCGGAGAAGGTAGACACAAAAGCAGGTCCAGAGGAGAGGGGAAGAAGAAAAGAGAAGACAATGACACCTTGAATACAAAGTTCTGATGGAACATTCAAACTGAGCTGCCTACTAAACTATTGAATGTGGAGGTCTGGAGCTCAATAAAAAAAGTCAGGTAGAAATGGAGAGTTGAGAAGCAACAGTAAGCAAGTAATTGAAACTACAGTAATTAAAGAGATCACTCAGGCAAAGCTTCATTTTTCAACTGGAGTCTCTTCAAATTGACTTTTCTTCTTGCCCTCAATATTTTTTCACCAACCTCATCGACCTAATCTTGCTTCAGGATTTAATGATACCAAAAATTAATTACAGGCTTTTCTTTCCAAAGAAAAAAACAAAGCAAAGCTTGGATCCTCATCTCCCTAGAGGAACGTGAATGGAGTTACTACCGATCCTAAGGAAGACAGAGGGAAAGGTGGCTTAAGTATGAGCCTTTTTCTTTATCCCCACCTTCTATTTCTCCATTCCATAAATCTGTTACGTGTGTATGTGCATGTGTATTTTTGATGCTTCTCAAAAATAAGATATGCTTGTGGTATTCATATAAAATTACAAAAAAAATAATAGGAAAAGGTAATTATCTCCTTTTCCATCTTAGGTAGTCAACTAATTCTATTTAATTACATATTACTCCAAAATATTCAGCCTAGTGTCTTTTTTTAGCCAAAAAAAAAAAAAAAAAACTATAAAATGACAACAAAAACACACACACACAAAGTCACATTCAACAAAAACAAAACAAAAAAAATTTTCAGGAACCCTCAGAGGTGGAATGAGCAGAGGAAAACAGTTGTTTCATTCATTCATTCAACAACAATTTATTGTATTAAGTACATTGCTAAGTAACAGATATATAAGTGTAAATAAGATATAGTCATTATCCCACAAGGAATTTACAGGCTAGCAAGGGAAATAGACAATAAAAAGGCAGTAACACTAGAATTTGCTAAGTCCGATGTATACATACAGCTAAGTACAGGTCCAGGGAAAGAAGAAAGTGGAGAAGTACAAGAAAACCTTATTACCTTTCCTGTGCAAAAACATAGCACCAACAAATCCTGCCCTTTAAGCATCTTGGTTTTAAAACTTGCATTTTGTTCACTTATCCATACAATACTCATCAGAGCAGATCATACCACATGAATTTGTGATTTAAACAGACAACCCTCTTAACCTACAAAGAGTCATCTAACTCAAACCCTACCTCACTTCAAATGTTCCTATGCTCTCCTATTTCATCACGCTCTAAGCTTTTTAATCATCCTTATAACTTCTATTTTTAATCACTGAGCCTTTAATCATTGTCTATTAAAACTGGGCTTAATGCATCTATTTCTGTTAGGAATAAAGAATACAGGAAGATTCCAAACATATGAGGCTTTCACAAAGACAGTACATATTTTGGTATTTGAGATTAGCCTGAGGCAAAATGGTGAAATAGGCAAAATCTAAATATAACATCCCCTTCTCTGTCCTTCAACAATCCTATTTGCTGAAGTATTTAGGTACTTTATGATCTAATTCACATCAAGGTGCTGCTGTTTTAATTTCCCATCATGAAAGAGGACATAGTAACATGGGTTCATTCTTAACCTAAAATAATACATCTCTCTAAGACCAATAAAACCAACTGCCCTTGAGTTGACTCTAACTCATGGAGACCCCATGTGTGTCAGAGTAGAACTATATTCCATAGGGTTTTCAATGCTAAGTTTTTCAGAAGTAGCTTGCCAGGCCTTTCTTTTGAGGAGACTTTGGGTGGACTCAAACCTCCAACCTTTCGGTTAACAGCCAAGCATATTAACCATTTGCACCACCCAGGGACTCCACGTACCTCTCTAAAGATAGGATGTTAAGAAGTGAGACCCATGGAACGTTGCTATTCTTGGGTACAGAAAATAATCTCTCCCTTTAAGTCACATACTCTCTGTCATTCTTTTACCAGCCGTCAAGTTGTACATCAACAAGATCCTTGAAAAACACGTAATTTCTATGCACTTAATAAACAGAAAATGTTATGAGATGGGGTCGGAGTTCAAGAGAAATAACAACATATGGTTTATTTCTTGAGGAGCTTAGGCTTGTCGGGCACAGACATGCATAACCAGACATGAGACAACCAATCCTAAATATTAATATTTTACACACATCATATAAATAAATACAAATATTAAGCACTGCTTCATTCATTCAACAAACACTTATCATGTGTCCTACTACTGACTAGCCACTATGAACAGCCAGGATACTGCCTTGTTAGGGGTTCAGCGGAGTGACGACGTGATACTGAAGACTCAGTGACTATTTGCTGAATGAATAAATTCAAAATATTATGTGCTGGAGATACACACAGGGTGTAAAAGGAATAAAAGCATCATCTACCTCAGATTAAATGCATTTGGAGGTTGCGGGAGGGAATGGATATGTGTGCCAACATACAGGAAGGCTTCCTAGTGCTGCTCAGCTGAGTCTTGAAGAAACCTGAGCTGAGGCTAGGGTGAGGGAGCAGAAAACAGAAACACCATTTGCAAAGGTACAAGGGTTAGAAAACAAATATATGAAAGACGAAAATGGCGCATGCAATCATCTTTGGCTGGGGCACAGGCAGAGTGAGAGATGGTCTAGAAAAACCTAGAGCCAGGTCGCATGCCATGCTACGGAGTTTGGGTTGATCCTGTTAAATACAGACAGTAGGAAACCACTGAACACATTTAATCAGGAGGACGGAGCATTTGAATTTTGGAACTCTCACTCTAAGAGTTTTAAAAATTGACTAGAGGGGGTGAGGAAATAGAATGCTAGAGTAATAATCTAAGGGGAAATGATGAAGGTTGAACTAAGGCAGTAACTGAAGACTGGAAGTGGTAAAGAAGAGGAAAGGCCAGACTCAGGAGATATTAAGGAAGCAGAATCAACAGAAAGAGGAAGACCAATGTGCATGGGGCAACAGAGGTGAGAAAGCTGCAGTGAGGAGGCAAGGAAATGGGAAGAATCCAAGACTCCCAGGGTTCTGACCTGGAGGAGACAGGGAATCAAAATATGAGAGAAATATAACTAAGCTGCCTCATGTCAGCCTTGTTGCACCCAGCGACCACATTTAGGCAAGTCCTATCCATTACAGCATCAACATACACACATAAACACACACGTGCACGCACATGTCCATGTAACACACACATCTACACTACAAAAAAAGTCTCTCTCTCTTCCTCTCATTTACATGTAATTTTCTTCTTTTTACCTCCTCAACATATGCACTCTGGATTTTCCTATTTACCCCCTTTTTTTTAATCTAGAGTAATTTATTAGCCTTTTTTTTCTTCAATTTGCTTTCCATCACCCCACTTGGCCCAAGAAAGGACCCTTCCAGATCTTCATTTTATAGAAGTCTTGGGAGTAGAGAAGTCATGTAAATGGTTAATTTAACGTATTTATCCTGTCAACTAAGTTTAGGTGGAAAGGAGCAAGTTTGTGAGGAAAGATTAGTATTTCTGTTTTGGATATATTGCTCCAAGGAGGCAATAATTGGAGTTCCCGTGGAAAACAAGAAGAAAAAAGAATGAGAAACTATTTAATAACGTAATTCAAGGAAACATTAAAGAAAATAAAAATAATATTTCTTGCTATAGATTCAAAGTGTACAGTGTTTTCTGGGAAAACTATAACAGAAATGTTCAACACTAATAAAGTTACTTGAATGTAAAAATAAAGTATCTGGTAAGCCAGGCATAAAGGCTTATTTATAAAGGAAAATATGGTCATGCTGGACGACACTGACTCTTTCATGTATGAGGAGCAATGGAACAATGTTTGCAAAATTTAGAAAAGGTAAGAGGGAAAGGTGGAAGGGAAGAATGGAAGGAAGAGAGGAAGGGAGGGAGAGAAAATATGAGTTAGGAATTTTATACTCTGCTAAGATGACATTTGGGTAAAAAAGAAACATACGAACTTTTTTTTAATATGCAAAAGCATTCAGTAATATTTCCCCCTGAGCACTTATTGAAACTACTAGAGTCATCCAAGAGATGAAAAGAAAAACATGGCAAAAGATTACCAGTGGACTTTCAATCTATTTAACTGTAGAACTAAAGCTAAAAGAAATGTAGGGTTATGATTGCAGAAGAGAATGTAAGTACGTAAAATTCACATTTAACATTTAAATATAAAAGTTGAAAGATGAGTAAAGAGAATGTAAAAGTTGAAAGAAGAATAAAGAGAAGGTGGAGCAGTCTAAAGATTCTCGTATCCTCTTGTTTAGAACTGTGGATACGATATATCATTTAAATCTAATAAACAATGCTGGTTTTAATTGTTTACCAATAAATCGGTAAGTGTTAAGAAAGGTAATCAGGTGGTTGCTTCCATGAGTAAAAAGTGGGGCAGAGAAAATGTAATAATTTCAATGTTGATCATATTAGGGATGTTTAACGACAAACAGTGGTATTCAGGAAGTGTTTTCCACATCTGGAGAGACTGAGCGGTGGAGAGTTCACTCATGCCTCTGGGGTCAGCAAACAATGGTGCTCTTCGCATAAGATGAGTATTTGCAACTAATCTATCGTGCAGACCAGAAAACACTCCTTTGTAAAAAACTCTCTCCCATTTAACCGACCCCTCCAACCTCTGCACCAGGTCCCAAGCCAGCATCAGTGATAGTCACTTTCCTTGGGCTAGAAGTAAGACCTGTCATGCACCCAGAGAGATCCTCCCAGCCTTGGAAAAGGAACAAATTAACAAACAGGGGGAAAAATAATCTGCTGGCTCCCCTAAGCTGGGAACTCAGGAGAGAAACGGCTCCTTTGCACAGGCACAGGCATAAGTGCTCCACAGACTTTGAATGCCTTTCACCCCTGCATAGACCTGTGCAGGCCCATTTCAACAGCATAGGCCCTCATTAGCACAGTACAACAGGGTATATACCAGAAGTCTAACTTCAACTGTTTCAGCTATGTGGTGAAGAAGTAGGTTCATGATGTTTGACACCACTCTGCCTATAAAGCAGGGTCCTCACCTACTCACATCAGGGGCCTGATGACTGGTGGCTTCACCCACACCACCTAGCCACCTTCGACAGGGGTCCAAGGATAAGTGGTGCCTCCTAGTCCTTATAGCCAACAGCATTGGGTCCCCATATTTCAGCTGCAAAACCCACCCACCTAGGTCCTCTAGGGAACAGGGACATGCTTTCCTCACAGACACTCAGGGGTGGTTGTCAGACCACTGCCTTGCTCAGCACATGACCCCCTACTGCAACCAGATACCTGTGCCTACGCCAATCACCCCTGCTCGTCTAACACTGTAGGTGAGAACCTGTACCACAGACTTGGTGAATGACTACTTGGACACCTGAGCTGAATTCAAACAAAAAAAAGTAATGGACTCCTGGGCTTATATACCTAGTAACACCTCTAACCACAAGATGACATGACGTTAGAGCTTCAAAGATGCCAATAATCACATACTTCACTTGAGCAGCCTATTTGGGCATAACAAAACAACACAAAACAAAAAGCTAGGACACAATAAGCAAACATAAAAAAAATAAATACAATAACTTATTGATGGCTTGGAGACAAC
The DNA here is from genome assembly GCF_030014295.1 of Loxodonta africana. NCBI lineage: Eukaryota > Metazoa > Chordata > Mammalia > Proboscidea > Elephantidae > Loxodonta > Loxodonta africana. The sequence goes on along the minus strand of NC_087352.1, from coordinate 93,966,149 downwards.
AGTCAATATCAAATCACATAAAGAGGGAGACCATAATGGCTTCAGAAAGGTCCCAAAACAAAGATCTGCTGGACGAACAGAACTTCTTAGAATGGCCAGAGGTAGACTACAAAAGATTAATATACAGAGCTCTTCAAGAGATCAGCAAGGAGATCAGGCAAAATGTAGAACAAGCCAATGAATACATAAATATAGAATTTGGGGAACTGAAAAAGGTTACAGAAGAGCATAATGACAAATTTAACAGGCTGCAAGAATCCACAGATAGACAGCAAACAGAAATTCAAAAGATTGACAATAAAATTTCAGAATTAGATAACTCAATAGAAAGTCAGAGGAGCACAAATGAGGAAATGGAAGTCAGAATTAGTAAGACTGAAGATTAAGCACTTGACAGCAACATATTTGAGAAAAAATCAGATAAAAGCATTTAAAAAAATGAAGAAACTCTAAGAATTATGTGGGACTCTACAAATCTAAATAATCTAAAAGTGACTGGTGTACCAGAATGGGGGGGGATAACAGAAAATACAGAGAGAATTGTTGAAGACTTGTTGGGAGAAAACTTCCCTGATACTGTGAAAGATGAGATGATATCTATCCAAGATGCTCATCAAACCCACACAAAGTAGATCCCAAAAGAAAGTCACCAAGACGTATTATAACAAAACTTGCCAAAACTAAAGAGAGAATTTTAAGAGTAGCTCACGATAAACAAAAAGTCACCTACAAAGTACAGTCAGTAAGAATAAGCTCAGACTACTCAGCAGAAGCCATGCTGTTAAGAGGGCAATGGGATGACATATATAAAGCCTCAAGGAGAAAAACTGCCAGCCAAGAATTATATATCCAACAAAACTGTCTCTTAAATATGGAGGTGAAATTGGGACATTTCCAGATAAATGAAAGTTTACAGAATTTCCAAAATCCAAACGAAAATTACAAGAAATACTAAACAGAGGCCTCAGATTAGAAAATCAGTAACATCAGATAACAACCCAAAACTAGAACACAGGACTGGGCAACCAGAAATCAACACAGAGAGGGAAATCACAAAAAAATAAATCAAAGCTAAAACACTCAAAATAAGGAAACAGACGTCATTATATCAAAGATGACAATATTAAATAAAAAAAAAAAGAGGGATGAAATAATGTACTCATAGATCTTTCATACTAAGAGGAAGTCAAGGCTATATAAAGTTAATGAAAGAATGGTTTAATGTAGAAAAAGAGGGGTAAATATTAAGGTCACTACAAAGGAAATTAACAATCCTACAAATCAAAATAAAAAACAAGAAAAACAAAGACTCAACAAATACAAAAGCCACAACAATGAACAAGAGGAAAAGACAATATATAAAGAAAAAATACTCAGCACAGAAAATTGAGTGGAAAAAAGAACTCAACAACAGAAAAAAAGACATCAAGAGAGCGGAGCCAAGATTGCGGAATAGACACACGTTCCGGCGAGCCATCTTTACAAAAAAGACATGAAAAAACAAGTGAAACGAGTGTATCTGTGACAAGCTGGGAGCCCTGAGAATCGAAGGCAACCTAAGACAACGAATTGAGGGGCGGGGGAAGAAAAGATCGTTCACAAGTGGAGAGGAGTTACCAGACCTGAATCGCGGGGAGCCCTCAGGCACCATTCCCCGAGCAGTGGCTGCGGCGGCGTGGGCTGATACTAGAGTTCGGCTGCAGTTTCCTCAGGGAGAAGCAGCCAACCACACAGCCTACTCACACATCTGGAATCTAAGGAGAACAGCGCTCTCAGCAAAACCTAAGTACTTGAATATATTTTACCGTGCCCCCCAACCCCCAAGCCGGCTTCAGCAGCTGCATCCCTGGGCCTGAGTTAGACCCTGGTGAGCACCTAGAGCCATCCTCCCTGCCCTGAGGAAGGAAAAAATTTGCAACTGGGGGGAAAAGATAATTTGCTAGCTCCATTAACTGGGGCAGCTCGGGACAGAAGCGGCTCCTGTCCAGGCATAAAACATCCGTGGACCTTCAGCAACTTTCCCTTCTGCATGGACCTGTGTGGGCCTATTCCAGGAGAATAGGCCCTTGTTGGCAAACTCCAAACATATCAGCTGTGCAGTGGAGAGGTGGGTGTTTGACGTTTGACACTGCACTGCCTATTAAACAAGGTCCTCACCTACCCATATCAGGGACCTAAGGACTGGTAGCTCCACTCAGGTCACCCAGCCACCTGCAACAGGGGTCCAAAGATAACTGGTACCTTCTAGTCCTTGGGTGCCTACGGTCCTTCTGCAGGACCCACCCACCAGCACGCTCTAGGAAACAGAGACATGTTTTCCTCAGAGACACTTGGGGGTCAGTTCTCAGCCCCCTGCCTTGTTCAGAGCATGACCCCCTGCTGCAATCAGATACCGGTATATACGCCAATCACCCCTGCCCCTCTAAGACTGTAGGACAGAGCCTATACCACACACTTGATGATCAGCTACCTGGAAAAATGAGCTGAATTCATACAAGAAAAGTGAATGGACTCCTAGATTGATATACCTGATAACAGCTCTAGCCATCTGGAGACAGGACGTCACGGCTCCAAAAGAGAAAATAATCAAGCTAGCTCACTCAAGCAACCCAGCTGGGCATATCAAAACAAAACAAAGCAAGAAGCTACGATACACTAAACAAGCATAAAATAATATAATAACTTATAGATGCCTCGGAGATCACAGTCAATATCAAATCATATAAAGAAACAGATCATCATCACCTCAACAAGCTCTCAAAACAAAGAATCCAGGGATCTTCTAGATGAAAGTGCATTCCTAGAAATGCCGGATGCAGAATACAAAAGTTTAATACACAGAACCCTTCAAGACATCAGGAAGGAAATGAGGCAATATGCAGAACAAGCCAAGGAACAAACAGATAAAGCAACTGAGGAAATTAGAAAGATTACTCTGGAAAATAATGAAAAGCTTAATAAACTGGAAAAATCCATAGACAGACAACAATCAGAAATTCAAAAGATTAACAATAAAACTATAGAATTAGACAACTTAATAGAAAGTCAGGGGAGCAAAATTGAGCAAGTAGAAGCTAGAATTTCTGAACTCAGAGATAAATCACTTCGCGCTAATATATTTGAAGAAAAATCAGATAAAAGAATTAAAAAAAATGAAGAAACCTTAAGAATCATATGGGATTCTATCAAGAGAAATAATCTACGAGTGACTAGAGTACCAGAACAGGAAGGGATAACAGAAAATACAGAGAAAACTGTTGAAGATTTGTTGGTAGAAAACTTCCCTGATATTGTGAAAGGTGAGAAGATATCTATCCAAGATGCTCATCGAACTCCACATAAGGTAGATCTTAAAACAAAGTCACCAAAACATATTATAATCAAACTTACGAAAACCAAAGATAAAGAGAGAATTATAAGAGCAGTGAGGGACAAACGAAAAGTCACCTACAAAGGAGAGCCAATAAGAATAAGCTCGGACTACTCAGCAGAAACCATGCAGGCAAGAAGGCAAAGGGATGACATATTTAAAAAAGTGAAGGAAAAAAACTACCTGCCAAGAATCACATATCCATCAAAACTGTCTCTTATATATGAAGGTGAAATTAAGACATTTCCAGAAAAACCCAAGTTGAGGGAATTCGCAAAAACCAAACCAAAACTACAAGAAATACTAAAGGGAGTTCTTTGGTTAGAAAATCAATATCACGTATCAACCCAAGACTAGAGCACTGGACAGAGCAACCAGAAGTCAACCCAGGGAGGAAAAAAAAAAAAAAAACAAAGCAAGACTATAAAAAAAAAAAAAAGGCCAAAACAGGGCAACAGCGATGTTATTATATAAAAAAAGACAACATTAAAATAATAAAGAGGAACTAAGAAATGTAATCATACACCTTCCATATGGAGAGGAAGATACGGCAATACAAAGAAATAAAAATTAGTTTTAAATTTAGAAAAATAGGGGTAAATAATAAGGTAACCACAAAGGAGACAAACTATCCTACTCACCAAAATAAAATATAAGGGAAAAACACAGACTCAGCAGAAACGATATCAACAACAACAAATATGAGGAAAGGACAATATATAAAGAAAATCTACTCACTACATAAAATCAAGTGGGAAAAAGAAAATGTCAACGAAACACAAAAAAAGACATCAAAATGACAGCACTAAATTCATACCTATCCATAATTACCCTGAATGTAAATGGGCTAAATAAAGAGACAGAGAGTAGCAGAATGGATTAAAACACAAGATCCGTCTATATGCTGCCTACAAGAGACACACCTTAGACTTACAGACACAAACAAAAACACAAAGGATGGAAAAAAATATATCAGGAAAACAACAATCAAAAAAGAGCAGGAGTGGCAACATTAATTTCCGACAAAATAGACTTTAAAGTTAAATCCACCAGAAAGGGTAAGAAAGGACATTATATAATGATTAAAGGGACAATACACCAAGAAGATATAACCTTAATAAATATTTATGCACCCAATGACAGGGCTGCAAGATACATAAAACAAACTATCTCGGCACTGGAAAACAAGACACACAGCTCTACAATAAAGTAGGAGACTTCAACACACCACTTTCAGTGAAGCATAGGACATCCATAAGGCAACTCAATAAAGACACGGAAGATCTACATGCCACAATCAACCAACTTGACCTCGTAGACATACAAAGAACACTCCACCCAACAGCAACCAAGTATACTTTCTTTTCTAGTGCACATGGAACATTCTCTAGAATCGACCACATATTAGGTCATAAAGCAAGCCTTAGCAGAATCCAAAATATCACACAGCATCTTCTCTGACCATAAGACCACAAAAGTGGAAATCAATAGCAGGGAAAAAAAATCAAACACTTGGAAACTGAACAATACCCTGCTCAAAAAAGACTGGGTTATACAAAACACTGAGTATGGAAAAAAGAAATTCAGAGAACCCCATGAGAATGAAAACACTTCCTATCAGAACCTTTGGGATGCAGCAAAAGCGGTGCTCAGAGGCCAATTTATATCAATAAATGCACACATCCAAAAAGAAGAAAGGGCCAAAATCAAAGAACTATCCTTACAACTTGAACAAACAGAAAGACAGCAACAAAAGAAACCCTCAGGTACCGGAACAAAGAAAATAATAAAAATTAGAGCTGAACTCAATGAAATAGAAAACAGAAAAACAATTGAAAGAATTAACAAGACCAAAAGCTGTTTTTTTGAAAAAACCAACAAAATTGATAAACCACTGGCCAAACTGACAAAAGAAAAACAGGAGAGGAAGCAAATAATCTGAATAAGAAATGAGAGGGGTGATATTACAAAAGACCCAACTGAAATTAAAAGAATCATATCAGATTCCTATGAAAAACTACACTCAACCAAATTGAAAACCTAGAAGAAATGGAGAAATTCCTAGAAACACACTACCTCCTAAACTAACACAAAGAGAGGTAGAACAACTAAACAGACCCATAACAAAAGAAGATATTGAAAAGGCAATCAAAAAACTCCCAACAAAAAAAACTCTGGTCCGGACAGCTTCACTGCAGAGTTCTACCAAACTTTCAGAGAAGACTTAACACCACTACTACTAAAGGTATTTCAGAGCATAAAAAAGGATGGAATACTACCAAACTAATTCCATGAAGCCACCATATCCCTGAAACCAAAACTAGGTAAAGGCACCACAAGAAAATTATAGACCTATATCCCTCATGAATGTAGATGCAAAAATCCACAACAAAATTCTAGCCAATACAATTCAACAACATATCAAAAAAGTCATTCACCATGATCAAGTGGGAATCATACCACGTATACAGGGATGGTTCAACATTAAGAAAAACAATTAATGTAATCCACCACATAAATAAAACCAAAGACAAGAATTCACATGATTTTATCAATTGATGCAGAAAAGGCATTTGACAAAGTTCAACACTCAATCATGATAAAAAACTCTCAGCAAAATAGGAAAAGAAGGAATATTCCTCAACATCATAAAGGGCACTTATACACAGCCAACAGCCAACATCACCCTAAACGGAGAGAGCCTGAAAGCATTCCCATTGAGATCGGGAACCAGACAAGGATGCCCTTTATCACCACTCCTATTCTACATTGTGTTGCAAGTCCTAGCCAGAGCAAATAGGCTAGATAAAGAAATAAAGGCATCCACATTGGCAAGGAAAAAGTAAAAGTAACTCTATTTGCAGATGACATGATCTGATACACAGAAAACCCTAAGGAATCCTCCAGAAAACTACTAAAACTAATAGAAGAGTTCAGCAGAGTCTCAGGATACAAAATAAACATACAAAAATCAGTTGGATTCCTCTAGACCAACAAAAAGAACATCGAAGAGGAAATCACCAAATCAATGCCATTTACAGTAGCCCCCAAGAAGATGTAAAAGACTTATACAAAGAAAACTACAAAACACTTCTACAAGAAACCAAAAGAGACTTACATAAGTAGAAGAGCATACCTTGCTCGTGGATAGGAAGACTTAACATTATAAAACTGTCTATTCTACCAAAAGCAATCTATATATTTAATGCAATTCCAATCCATATCCCATCAACATTCTTTAAGGAGATAGAGAAACAAATCACCAACTTCATATGGAAGGGAAATAGGCCCCATATAAATAAGGCATTGCTGAAAAAGAAGAACAAAATGGGAGGCCTTATTTTACCTGATTTTAGAACCTATTATACCACCACAGTAGTCAAAACAGCCTGGTACTGGTACAACAACAGATATATGGACCTATGGAACAGAATTGAGAATCCAGACATAAATCCATCCACATAGGAGCAGCTGATATTTGACAAAGGCCCCAAAACAGTTAAATGGGGAAAAGACAGTTTTTTGACAAATGGTGCTGGCATAACTGGATATCCATCTGCAAAAAAAATGAAACAAGACCCATACTTCACTCCATGCACAAAAACTAACTCAAAATGGATAAGAGACCTAAATATAAAATCTAAAACGATAAAGATCATGGAAGAAAAAATAGGGACAACGTTAGGAGCCCTAATACATGGCATAAACAGTATACAAAACATTATAAAGAATGTAGAAGAAAAACTAGATAACTGGGAGCTCCTAAAAATCAAACACCTATGCTCATCCAAAGACTTCACCAAAAGAATAAAAAGAACCTACAGACTGGGAAAACGTTTTTAGCTATGACATTTCTGATCAGCGCCTGATCTCTACAATCCACTTGATACTGCAAAAACTCAACTGCAAAAAGACAGATAAACCAATTAAAAAATGGGCAAAAGACAGGACTAGACACTTCACTAAAGAAGACATTCAGGTAGCTAACAGATATATGAGGAGATGTTCACGATCATTAGCCATTACAGAAATCCAGATCAAAACTACAATGAGATTTCATCTTACTCCAACAAGGCTGGCATTAATCCAAAAAAAACACAAAATAATAAATGTTGGAGAGGCTGTGGAGAGATTGGAACACTTATACACTGCTGCTGGGAATGTAAAATGGTACAGCCACTTTGGAAATCACTTTGGCGCTTCATTAAAAAGCGAGAAATAGAACTACCATACGGTCCACTCCTTGGAATATATCCTAGAGAAATAAGAGCCTTTACACGAACAGATATATGCACACCCATGTTTCTTTCAGCACTGTTTACAATAGGAAAAAGATGGAAGCAACCAAGGTGCCCATCAATGGATGAATGGATAAATAAATTATGGTATATTCACACAATGGAATATTACACATCGATAAAGAACAGTGAGGAATCTGTGAAACATTTCATAACATGGAGGAACCTGGAAGGCATTATGCTGAGTGAAATTAGTCAGTTGCAAAAGGACAAATATTGTATAAGACCACTAATACAAGAACTTGAGAAATAGTTTAAACTGAGAGGAAAACATTCTTTTGTGGTTACGAGAGAGGGGAGGAAGGGAGGGTGGGAGAGGGGCATTCACTAATTAGATAGTAGATAAGAACTACTTTAGGTGAAGGGAAAGACAGCACACAATACAGGGGAGGTCAGCACAATCGGACTAAACCAAAAGCAAAGAAGTTTCCTGAATAAACCGAATGCTTCAAAGGCCAGCGTAGCAGGGGCAGGGGTTTGGGGACCATGGTTTCAGGGGACATCTAAGTCAATTGGCATAATAAAATCTACTAAGAAAACATTCTGCATCCCACTTTGAAGAGTGGCGTCTGGGGTCTTAAACGCTAGCAAGCAGCCATCTAAGATGTGTCAACTGGTCTCAACCCACCTGGATCAAAGGAGAATGGAGAACACCAAGGACACAAGGTGATTACGAGGCCAAGAGACAGAAAAAGCCACATGAATCAGAGACTACATCATCCTGAAACCAGAAGAACTAGATGGTACCTGGCTACAAGCGATGACTGCCCTGACAGGGAACACATCAGAGAACCTCTGAGGGAGCAGGACAGCAGTGGGATGCCAATCCCAAATTCTCATAAGACCAGACTTAAGGGTCTGGCTGAGACTAGAAAGACCCCGGTGGTCATGGCGCCCAGACCTTCTGTTGGTCCAGCATAGGACCCATTCCCGAAGCCAACTCTGCAGACATGGATTGGACTGGGCAATGGGTTGGAGAGGGATGCTGGTGAGGAGTGCGCTTCTTGGATCAGGTGGACCCTTGAGACTATGTTGGCATCTCCTGCCTGGAGGGGAGAGGAGAGGGTGGAGGGGGTTAGAAGCTGGTGAAATGGACAAGAAAAGAGAGAGTGGAGGGAGAGTACGGGCTGTCTCATTAGGGGGAGAGTAATTGGGAGTGTGTAGCAAGGTGTATATGTGTTTCTGTGTGAGAGACTTGTAAACTTTCACTTAAAGCACAATAAAAATTATTTAAAAAAAAAGACATCAAAAATGACACCACTGAACTCAAGCAAACAACAACGAAAAACTGGAAATGCCAATATTAATTTCTGACAAAAGAGACTTCAAAGTTAAATCCAGCACCAAAGATAAGGAAGGATACTATATAATGATTAAAGGGTCAATATACCAGGATATAACCATAATAAATATTTATATACCCAATGACAGGGCTCCAAAATACATAAAACAAACTCTAACAGCATTGAATAAGGAGCTAGATAGGTCCACAATAATAGGAGGAGACTTCAACACACTCCTTTTGATGAAGGATAGAACATTCACAAAGAAGTTCAATAAAGACACGGAAGATCTAAATGTCACAATCAGCCAATTTGACCTCATAGACATATATAGGACATACCACCCAAAATCAGCCAACTGTCTTTTCCAATGTGCATGGAATATTCTCCAGAATAGACCACATATTAGGTCATAAACCAAGCCTTAACAGAATCCAAAACATCAAAATATTACGAAGCTTTTTTTCTCACCATAAAGCCATAAAAGTAGAAATCAATAACAGGAAAAGCGAAGAAAAAAAAAAATCAAACACATGGAAACCGAACACTTTGCTCAAAAATTACTCGGTTATAGAAGAGATTCAGCACAGAATAAAGAAATTCACACAATCAAATGAGAATGAAAACACTTCCTACCAGAACCTTTGGGAAACAGCAAAAGCAGTGCTCAGAGGCCAATTTATAGCAATAAATGCACACATCCAAAAAGAAGAAAGGGCCAAAATCAAAGAATTATCCCTACAACTCAAACAAATAAGGAGCAGCAAAAGAAGTACTTGGGCACCAGATGAAAGTAAATAATAAAAATTAGAGCAAAATCAAATGACACAGAGAATAGAAAAACAATTGAAAGAGCTAACAAGACCAAAAGCTCGTTCTTTGAAAACATCAACAAAATTGATAAACTAGTGGCCAAACTGACAAAAGAAAAACAGGAGAGGAAACAAATAATCTGAATAAGAAATGAGATGGGCAGTATCACAACAAACCCAACTGAAATTAAAACAATCATAACAGAATATTATGAAAAACTGTGCTCTAAACAAACCCAAAAACCCAGAGAAAATGGACAAATTTCTAGAAACATACTACCTACCTAAACTAACACAGAGATAGAAGAACTAAATAGACCTATAACAAAAGAAGAGATTGAAACAGTAATTTTGAACCCCCTCCTCCCCCCCAAAAAAATCTGGCCCTGACGGCTTCACTGAAGAATTCTACCAAACTTTCAGAGAAGAGTTAATAGCACTATGACTAAAGGTATTTCAGAGCATAGAATAGGATGTAATACTCCCAAACTCATTCTATAAAGCCAGCATAACCCTGACACCAAAACCAGGTAAAAGCGCCACAAAAAAGAAAATTACAGATCAATATTCCTCATGAACTTAGATGCAAAAATCCTCAGCTAAATTCTAGCCAATTGAATTCAACAACATATCAAAAAATAATTCAGCATGACCAAGTGAGACTCATAGCAGGTATGCAGGGATGGTTCAACATCAGAAAAACAATGTAGTCCATCACATAAACCAAAAGAAACACAGGACCTTATATATTGACACAGAAAAGGCATCTGACCAAGTCTAAAATCCATTCAAGATAGAAACTCACAGCAAAACAGTAATAGAAGGGAAATTCCTCAACATAATAAAGGGCATTCATACAAAGCCAAAGGTCAAGATCATTCTAAATGGAGAGAGTCTGAAAGCATTCCCCTTGAGAACAGGAACCAGACAAGGATGCCCTTTATCATCACTCTTATTCAACATTGTGCTGAAGTCCTAGCCAGAGCAATTAGGCTAGATAAAGAAATAAAGGGCATTCAAATTGGTAAGAAAGAAGTAAAAGTATTTCTATTTGTAGATGATATGATCTTATACAACGTTCCACTGCTATTCACAAGGTTTTCACTGGCTAATGCTTTTCAGAAGTAGACTGCCAGGTCCTTCTTCCTAGCCTGTCTTAGTCTTGGAAGCTCAGCTGAAACTTGTCCTCCATGGGTGACCCTGCTGGTATCTGAATACAGGTGGCATAGCTTCCAGCATCACAGCAACATGCAAGCCCCCATATTACGACATACTGACAGACACGTAGGGGCTTGTGTCTTGCTATGTATAGGGTCGCTATGAGTTGGAACCAACTCAACGGCACCTAACAACAACAACAACATGATCTTATACACAGAAAACCCTAAAGACTCCACAAGAAAACTACTGGAACTAATAGAAGATTTCAGCAAAGAATCAGGATAAAAGATAAACATACAAAAATCAGTTGGATTCCTCTATAGCAACAAAGAGAACGCCAAAGAAGAAATCACCAAATCAATACCATTTACAATAGCCCCCAGGAAGATAAAATACTTAGGAATAAATCTAACCAGAGACATAAAAGACCTATACAAAGAACACGACAAGACACTACTGCAAGAAATCAAAAGAGACCTGCGTAAGTGGAAAAACATCCCCTGCTCATGGATAGGAACAATCAGCATTGTGAAAATGTCTATTCTACACAAACGAATCTATAGATACAATCCAATTCCAATACAAATTCCACCGACATTTTTTAATAATATGGAGAAACAAATCACCAACTTCATATGGAAAGAGAAGAGGCCCCAGATAAGTAAAGTATTACTGAAGAAGAACAATGTGAGAAGCCTCAAACTACCTGATTTTAGGACCTATTATAACTGCCATGGTAGTCAGAACAGCCTGGTACTGGTACAACAGATACACAGACCGATGGCACAGAATTCAGAATCCAGATATAAATCCATCCACCTATGAGCAGTTTGATATTTGACAAAAGCCCAAAGTTTGTTAAATGGGGAAAAGACAGTCTCTTTTACAAATGGTGCTGGCCTAACTGGATATCCACCTGCAAAAAAATGAAACAAGACCCATACTTCACACCATGCACAAAAACTAATTCAAAATGGTCAAGGACCTAAATATAAAATCTAAAACGATAGAGGTCATGGAAGAAAAAATAGGCTCAAAGCTCAGAGCCCTACTACATGGCATAAACGGTATACAAAACGTAACTAATAAGGCACAGACACCAGTAGAGAAACTTGCTAACTGCGAGCTCCTAAAAATCAAACACTTACGCTCATCGACAAGAGAATAAAAAGACAGCCTACTGACTGGGAAAAATTTTTGGCCACAACAATCCCGATCAGTGTCTAATTTCTAAAATCTACAAGATACTGTAAAATTTCAACAACAAAAAGACAAATAACCCAGTTAAAAGTGGGCAAAGGATTTGAACAGTCACTTCACCAAGGAAGACATTCAGGTGGCTAACACATACATGAGGAAATGCTCATGATCACTAGCCATTAAAAAGTGCAAATCAAAACTACAATGAGATAACATCTCAGCCCACCCAACAAGGCCCATATTAATCCAAAAAACACAAAATAATAAATGTTGGAGAGGTTGTGGAGAGACTGGAACACTTATACACTGTTGGTGGGAATGTAAAAGGGTACAACCACTTTGGAAATCGATTTGGTGTTTCCTTAAAAAGCTAGAAGTTGAACTGCCATAAACCCAGAAACCAAACTAAACCCAGTGCTGTCGAGTCGATTCTGACTCACAGCAACCCTATAGGACAGAGCAGAACTGCCCCGAAGAGTTTCCAAGGAGCACCTGGTAGATTCAAACTGCCGATCCTGCTACAGTGGTTAGCAGCTGTAGCACTTAACCACTATGCAACCAGAGTTTCCAACTACAATATGATCCAGCAATTCCGCTCCTTGGAGTATATCCTAGAGAAGTAAGAGCCCTCACACGAACAGATATGTGCACATCCATGTTCACTGCAGCATTGTTCACAATAGCAAAGAGATGGAAACAGCCTAGGTGCCCATCAACGGATGAATGGATAAATAAATTAACGGTATATTCACATAATGGAACACTACGCAACAATAAATAACAACGATGAATCCGTGAAACATCTCATAATATGGAAGAATCTGGAAGGCGTCATGCTGAGTGAAATTAGTCAGTTGCAAAAGGACAAATATTGTATTAGACCACTATTATAAGAACTCAATAGTTTAAATACAGAAGAAAACATTCACTGAAGTTTACCGGGGTGGGGAGGGAGGGAGAGGGGTATTCACTAAAAAAAAAAAATTAGATAGTAGACAAGAATTATTTTAGGTGAAGGGAGGGACAACACACAGTGCGGGGCCCATCAGCACAATTGGACTAAACCAAAAGCTAAGAAGTTTTCTAAATACAACCAAACACTTCGGGGGACAGGGTACCAGTGGTAGAGGTCTCAGGACCATGGTTTCAGGGGACATCTAGGTTAACTGGCATAACAAACTGTATTAAGAAAACGCCCTGCATCTCACTTTGGAGAGTGGCATCTGGGGTCTTAAAAGCTGCCAAGCAGATATCTAAGATGCATCAATTGGTCTCAACCCACCTGGACCAAAGGAGAATGAAGAACATCAAAGACACAAGAAAAATATGAGCTCAAGAGACAGAAAGGGCCCACAAACCAGAAACTCCATCAGCCTGAGACTGGAAGAAGTAGATGATGCCTGGCTACCACCAATGACCACCGTGACAGGGAACACAGCACAGAGTCCCTGACGGAGCAGGAGAAAAGTGGGATGCAGAATTCAAATTCTAGTAAAAAAAAAAAAGTAAAAAGACCACACTTAATGGTCTGACTGAGACTAAAGGAACCCCACAGGTCATAGTCCCTGGACTTTCCATTGGCCCAGAACTGGAACCATTCCCAAAGCCAACTCTCCAGACAAAGATTAGGCTGGACTATAAGACATAAAATGATACTCATGAAGAATGTGCTTTTAGCTCAAGTAGACATATGAGACTAAATGGGCAGCTCTTGTCTGGAGGTGAGATGAGGAGGCAGCGGGGGACAGGGGCGGGTTGAACGGGTGGGGAAATACAGGGTGGAGAGAAGGAGTATGCTGTCACATTGTAGGAAGGGCAACTAGGGTCACATAACAATGTGTATACACGTTTTTGTATGAGAAATTGACTTAATTGTAAACTTTCACTTAAAGTACAATAAAAAGAAAGCGGAAAAAAAATACTGTCTAATGCGAGAGTTATGGAGGATGTAAATTCGTAGTTTTAAATGTAAAACTAGATTAAAAATGCAACTGCTGCCAAATCAGAGAAAATTTAAACCAAAAAAAAAAAAAAAAGCAGCAGCAGCAAAGGAAAAGGACTTTTTTTTTTTTATAATTTTTATTGTGCTTTAAGTGAAAGTTTACAAATCAAGTCAGTCTCTCTCACAAAAACTCATACACGTTGCTACACACTCCCCATTACTCTCCCCCTAATGAGACAGCCCGTGCTCTCCCTCCACTCTCTCTTTTTGTGTCCATTTCACCAGCTTCTAACCCCCTCCACCCTCTCCTCTCCCCTCCAGGCAGGAGATGCCAACATAGTCTCAAGTGCCCACCTGATCCAAGAAGCCCACTCCTCACCAGCATCCCTTTCTAACCCATTGCCCAGTCCAATCCATGTCTGAAGAGTTGGCTTCAGGAATGGTTCCTATCCTGGGCCAACAGAAGGTCTGGGTGCCATGACCACCGGGGTCCTTCTAGTCTCAGCCAGACCATTAAGTCTGGTCTTATGAGAATTTGGGGTCTGCATCCCACTGCTCTCCTGCTCCCTCAGAGGTTCTCTGATGTGTTCCCTGTGAGGGCAGTCATCGGTTGTAGCCAGGTACCATCTAGTTCTTCTGGTCTCAGGATCCTGTCTCTGGTTCATGTGGCCCTTTCTGTCTCTTGGGCTTGTAATTGCCTTGTGTCCTTGGTGTTCTTCATTCTCCTTTGATCCAGGTGGGTTGAGACCAATTGATGCATCTTAGATGGCTGCTTGCTAGCGTTTAAGACCCCAGACGCCACTCTTCAAAGTGGGATGCAGAATGTTTTCTTAGTAGATTTTATTATGCCAGTTGACTTAGATGTCCCCTGAAACCATGGTCCCCAGACTCCTGCCCCTGCTACGCTAGCCTTCGAAGCATTCAGTTTATTCAGGAAACTTCTTTGCTTTTGGTTTAATCCAATTGTGCTGACCTCCCCTGTATTGTGTGCTGTCTTTCCCTTCACCTAAAGTGGTTTCTATCTACTATCTAATTAGTGAATGCCCCTCTCCCACCCTCCCTTCTCCCCCTTCTCGTAACCACAAAAGAATGTTTTCCTCTCAGTTTAAACTATTTCTCAATTTCTTGTAATAGTTGTCTTATACTATATTTGAAAAAAGGACAACTTTTAACTCTTATTAATAGAAAAATCAATCAGAGAAAATTAAAATATCAGTTTCTCTCTTCTAGTAATTTAAGAAGTTTTATTGGTTTTTAAACAATTTATACACAGGTCACAAAAAAATGTGATCCACATAATTATGAGAGAAAATCTAGAAATATTTGATGAGTTCATCTTTCCTCTAACTTTTATCAGATAAGATTTTATCACTTGAACATAACGCTTCTCACTGACATGACAGTTTTCATCCTAGAGTTTCAAACCTGTTCTATAAAGAACTATTACTAAATGATTGCTGATGAGGACCTAAATGAAGTTACAGATAATAACCAAATCAAGGTCACAGAAGCATTCAGATTAGGTGGATTAAATTCATCTAAAAATTTAAACCTTGTTGATATTTTTCAATCAATTTGAGCTTCACCAGGTACAGAAGTTTTATTGCTAGTATTCAGTAAGCTGTTAACCAACTCATATATATCATCTATTCCTTATTTGCTCAGCATCTTCCTACCACAATAACCAGTTTCAAAATCCAGTTGTCTCCTTCATGGTGAATAGATTTAAGCATTCAAAACTGAGACCAAACAACCTGAGACCAAAACTGCATTCTTCTTTCTAAAGAAAATGGTTTTCTAAGCATTTTCTTATCTACTAGAGCCCCCAAGATCAATTAGATTTCAACACTACAATAAAAAAGGCCGTAGGACATATTCCTCCACTGTCTTTACTGCAAGAATTAGACGTCATCCCAGTCCGCACACTACGAGCACAGAGCTCCTGACTCTGGTGCTCAGCCCACACCCCCCAACCACAGGACTGTCACACCATAGGATCCCAGTATGCATCTGTGGAAAGGCCAGGGATCATCAAGAAGCAATAAAAATAAAATCCTTTAGATTAAATTATAATTTGGGAGTTGAACTTATACCATACTAAGTGTTTTCTCCCAACAGAGCAAATCTTTATTTCTAAAAAAAAAAAAAAAATTATTTCTAGTGAACATATAATACTATTCCACAGATGAGCCCCATTGCTTATAATCATTATAAAAGCCACTTTATTTCTCTCCATCAGTTTTAACTCCCAATTTATAAATGCTGAGATACAGAAGTCTGGCAAATAAGAATGATTTTAATTTATACTACACTTGTTTTTTTACACTTGTATTTAATATATCAATATTAAAGGTAAATTTGTAGATTCTAAAATAAGAAAGACCTTTTAGAAGAGTGCAAAAACAAACTGAAAACACTGAATCATATTTGATGGTAGAAAGTATCAAACAGCTACCTAAATCTACCACAAGCATAAATAACACCTGGCATGTATAATGGCAGTATTTCAAACACCGTATGTGGGCCAAGGCAATAACGAGCTGTTAATGTCATTGTACTCTCCTACACAACTTACCAAAATTATTTTTCAGTATAGCCAGTAATTACTTCTGGCCCATACCCCAATTCCATAACCTGTTCTCTTTCATCTCGAGAGCTTTCAATCTGATTACCTTGCCTACGATGTAAAAGCACAAGTCTGCTGTTAGAATCCAGGCAGAAAGAGCTGAGTTCTGTGTCCTTCCTCCCTCTATTTTATCTCACATGTCCTTACCATCTTTTTTTATTTTTATTTTTTAATTTTTATTGTGCTTTAACTGAAAATTTACAAATTAAGTCAGTCTCTCACACAAAAACTTAAACACACCTTGCTACACACTCCCGCCTGCTCCCTCCCTCCACTCTCTCTTTTTGTGTCCATTTCGCCAGCTTCTAACCCCCTCCACCCTCTCATCTCCCTTCCAGGCAGGAGGTGCAATCAGAGTCTCAAGTGTCCACCTGATCCATGAAGCCCACACCTCGCCAGCATCCCTCTCCAACCCACTGCCCAGTTCAATCCATGTCTGAAGAGTTGACTTTGGGAATGGTTCCTGTCCTGGGCCAACAGAAGGTCTGGGCGCCATGACCACCAGGGTCCTTCTAGTCTCTGTCAGACCCTTAAGTCTGGTCTTATGAGAATTTGGGGTCTGCATCCCACTGCTCTCCTGCTCCCTCAGAGGTTCTCTGATGTGTTCCCTGTCAGGGCAGCCATCGGTTGTAGCCAGGCACCATCTAGTTCTTCTGGTCTCAGGCTGATGTAGTCTCTGGTTTATGTAGCCCTTTCTGTCTCTTGAGCTCGTAGTTACCTGGCGTACTTGGTGTTCTTCATTCTCCTTTGATCTAGGTGGGTTAAGGCCAACTGATGCATCTTAGATGGCTGCTTGCTAGCGTTTAAGACCTCACATGCCACTCTCCAAAGTGGGATGAAGAATGTTTTCTTAATAGATTTCATTATGCCAGTTGACTTAGACGTCCTCTGAAACCATGGTCCCCAAACCCCCGCCCCTGCTACGCTGGCCTTCGAAGCATTGAGTTTATTCAGGAAACTGCTTTTGGTTTAGTCCAGTTGTGCTGTCCTCACCTGTATTGTGTGTTGTCTTTCCCTTCACCAAAAGTAGTTCTTATCTACAATCTAATTAGTGAATACCCCTCTCCCTCCCTCCCTCGCCACTCTCAAAACCATCAAAGAATATTTTCTTCTCTGTTTAAACTATTTCTCGAGTTCTTATAATAGTGGCCTTATACAATATTTGTCTTTTTGCAACTGACTAATTTTACTCAACATAATGTCTTCCAGATTCCTCAATGTTATGAAATGTTTCAGAGATTCATCATTGTTCTTTATCAGTGTGTACTATTCCATTATGTGAATATTCCATAATTTATTTATCCATTCATCCGTTGATAGGCACCTTGGTTGCTTCTATCTTTTTGCTATTGTAAACAGTGCTGCAATAAACATGGGTGTGCATATATCTGTTCGTGTAAAGGCTCTTATTTCTCTAGGATATATTCCAAGGAGTGGGATTCCTGGATCATACAGTAGTTCTATTGCTAGCTTTTTAAGGAAGTGTCAAAGTGATTTCCAAAGTGGTTGTACCATTTTACATTCACACCAACAGTGTATAAGTGTTCCAGTCTCTCCACAACCTCTCCAACATTTATTATTTTGTGTTTTTTTGGATTAATGCCAGGATTATAGGAGTGAGAGAGAATCTCATTGTACTTTTGATTTGCATTTCTCTCATGGCTAACATTCGTATTTCCTCACGTATCCGTTAGCTACCTGAACGTCTTCTTTAGTCAAGCATCTGTTCATATCGTTTGCCCATTTTTTAACTGGGTTATTTGTCTTTTTGCAGTTGAGTTTTTGCAGTATCATGTAGATTTCAGAGGTCAGGCACTGATTGAAAATATCATAGCTAAAAACATTTTCCCAGTCTGTAGGTAATCTTCTTACTCTTTTGGTGAAGTCTTTGGATGACCATAGGTGTTTGATTTTTAGGAGCTCCGAGTTATCTACTTTTTCTTCTGCATTGTTAGTAACGTTTTGTATACTGTCTGTGCCATGTATTAGGGCTCCTAACATCATCCCTATTTTTCCTTCCATGATCTTCATCGTTTCAGACTTTATATTTAGGTCTTTTGATCCATTTTGAGTTTGTTTTTGTGCATGGTGTGAGGTACCGGTCGTTTCATTTTTTTTGCAGATGGAGATCCAGTTATGCCAAGACCCTTTGTTAAAAACGGTCTTTTCCCCATTTAACTGCTTTGGGGCCTTTGTCAAATATCAGCTGCTCATATGTGGATGGATTTATGTCTGCATTCTCAATTCTGTTCCACTGGCCTACGTATCCGTTGGTGAACCAGTATCAGGCTGTTTTGACTACTGTGGCAGTATAATAGGTTCTAAAATCAGGTATAATGACGCCTCCCACTTTGTTCTTCTCTTTCAGTAATGCTTTACTTATCTGGGGCCTCTTTCCCTTCCATATGAAGTTGGCAATTTGTTTCTCCATCTCATTAAAAAATGTCACTGGAATTTGGATAGGAATTGCATTAAATCTATACATCGCTTTTGGTAGAATAGACATTTTTACAATGTTAAGTCTTCCTATCCATGAGTAAGGTATGTTTTTCCATTTATGTAGGTCTCTTTTGGTTTCCTGCAGAAGTGTTTTGTAGTTTTCTTTGTATAAATCGTTTACATCTCTGGTAAGATTTATTCCTAAGTATTTTATCTTCTTGGGAGCTACTGTAAATGGTACTGATTTGGTCATTTCCGCTT